>NC_057798.1:337121179-337394432 GCF_018294505.1 Triticum aestivum
GCCGAAACACAATAGGACACCGGAACAACAACTCAAAATCTCAAAGACCAAAATGTGTCGAAATCGACATAGGAGGTAGCGGTGAGCAGTGGTGGTGCTTGTGGAAAGCGTTGGGGGTATGCAGAAGTAAGCGTAGGCACCGGGGCAAAATTGGGCGAAACTATGCGGAAATGGGCGCGGGGGATGGAGTTGCTGCTGCCAGGGGCCGGATGTCCGGGCCAACTGCCGGATGTCCGGTGGACACGGGGCGGATGTCCGGGCTCCTAGATCGGGGACGAACACGATGAACTCCACGGGAAAATTGCAACTCCGGGCTAAAATTCGGACGAATTGGTAGATGGAAATTGCAGGAGAGATGGGGAAAAGCTAGATCAACTCGATGCAAAGCAGATCCGTGGATCAAATCCAACAAAACTTCATCACACCAACAAATCACAAAAAAAAATTGGGGCCATTTTTGGTGGGGATTTTCGGATTTAGGACGAAAACAACAAAATCAAGCTAGAAAACACGGGGTAGGGGCTCCAAGAACTTGATCAACGTGGCTCATGATACCAAGATGATGTAGGGCGGAACCCTAGGTGCCCGATCTTTCTCGTTTGGAGTGGATCCTACGGGGGGGGGGGGGGACACGAAGAACGCGCGGAAGAACACAAGGGAAATCACGGGGGGAAATGAGAGAAACACTCAACCGACAAGCGATCGATCACACAAGGGCTAGATCACCGAAAGCACAAAGTATCACGAGATCCAAAGTCAACAAAGGAAGATACAAGAGTAACTGTTCTTCTCCGTGAGGAGGTCCTGGTTGTCTTCTCCCTATGGAGGCCTTGAATCCGAATGGATCTTCTCCGAAGAGGCATGGTCCCTCACGTGGAGTAGATCTGGTACGGATGAGCAGAGCTCTATCTCTAAATGAGTTGTCACAATGCTAACCCTAAAACGTAGGTGGGGATGGAGTATATATAGTCTAGGGCGAAGAGGGGTACATGGGCCTCGGATGTCCGGGTGTCGGGCCGGATGTCCGCTCGGAGGGGCCGGATGTCCGCTGCTTCGGGAGGCGCCGGATGTCCGGGGTGCTGGCCGGATGTCCGGGCTAACGGGGCAACCTTCTGTACTCCCTGGACTCCGGTGCCAGATGTCCGGTGTTTAGGCCGGATTTCCGGTGAGGGGGGCCGGATGTCCGATCCCTGTAGCTTCTTTTGTAGAGTGCTGGCCGTGTAGATCACCAGGGGCCGGATGTCCGGGGTCCTTGCCGGATGTCCGTTGCCTGGAGGCTGTTCTTGCCTTCTTCCGTTGTTTCTCTTCTTCCGTGGACTTGGGGCCTTGACCATTTTCATGTACATCCTCAGGAGGGTCCTCTTGGTACCTAATCATGCACAACATTCTGGATTGAGGTAGTAGCTATGTTTCGAGAGAATCATGTGATATATTACTAAGGAGAGAAGTCACCTCGGTCTCGAGAGCTCTAGCTCGTGCTCTAGTCATGGGTCCTCTTGGTGCTTGGTGAGGCGATAGAAGGTCCATGGGGATGACCGAAGGATGCTCCACATCAAAACCCCTCAATATGCTAATGATAAAGATTGGCAAAAGCTCAAGACTCTTCATCTTTATTTTAATGATCCAAGATCACATTGAGACCATAGGAAAGCCAATACTATTAAAAGGGGATGAGGTGTTGCGGAATGGTTTACTTGCTCAAACGCTTAGTGATATTGCTCCAAAACCCTCAACCACTTTCTCCAGCCAAATATGTCCAAAACCTAAACTCAAACTCGGCCCCACCGATTCTTTCTACCCGGAGCCACCTAGTTCATATGACATAGTAACTAACAGAAACCCTAACAGTCCGGTCTCACTGATACAGATCTGGGTCTCACCGAGATGGCCTTGCCAGCGCTCTATGACTTGTTGCATTTATTTTGGTTTCACTGAGTTATGTAATCGGTCTTACCAAGTTGGCTTGACAGATTCTCTATTGCTTATTGCTTCACTTCGATCCCACCAAGTTGATGCAATCGACGCCACCGAGATGATATTCGCCCTAAGCCCTAGCACACCGGATCTACCGAGTTGTTCCAGTCGGTCCCACCGAGATTCCTAACGTTCATATTTTTGAACTGATCGGTGCCACCGAGTTTAACCATTCGGTCTCACCGAGATGAGTCAAATGTGTGTAATGGTTGGATTTTGTGTGGAGGATATATATACCCCTCCACTCCTTCTCCATTTGTGAGAGAGCCATCAGAACATGCCTACACTTCCACCATACATTTTCCGAGAGAGAAGCACCTACTCATGTGTTGAGATCAAGATATTCTATTCCTACCATTTGAACCTTGATTTCTAGCTTTCCCCAAGTTTCTTTCCACTCAAATCACTCTTCCACCATAGCCAAATCTATGAGAGAGAGAGAGAGTTGAGTGTTGGGGAGACTATCATTTGAAGCACAAGAGTGGCTTCGAAGCCTCCGTCATGATATGGAATTGAACCAAAAATTTTGTAAGAGCATGGAGAGTGCCTACTTCGTGAAGATCTACCCGAGTGAGACAAGTTCTTCATGGGCAATGGTCATGGTGGGTTAGACAAGGTTGCTTCTTCGTGGACCATTCATGGGTGGAGCCCTCCGTGGACTCGCGCAGCCGTTACTCTTCGTGGGTTGAAGTCTCCATCAACGCGGACGTATGATAGCACCACCTATCAAAACCACGCCAAAAATCTCCATGTCTCCATTGCGTTTTCCTTCTCCAAACCCTTCCCTTTACTTTCATATGCAATGTTTTACTTTCCGCTTCTATACTCTTAGAATTGCATGTGTAGGTTGATTGCTTGACTTGTGCTAATTGATAAAATCTGCCCACAACTAAAATTGGGAAATTGAAAGATTTTTATTTGGTTAAGTAGTCTAATCACCCCCCTCTAGACATACTTTCGATCCTACAAGTGGTATAGAGCTTTGGTCTCCATTAGTCTTGATTTCCATAACTTTGGTGATCATAGCCTTTGATGCGGAGCAACCCACGTTCATCCCCATGTACACTCCGACTACTCTCCAAACCCCAAGAGGACATATGACGAGACCTCAGACATACGCCATTGGACACAAGGTGAACTCGCTCCTCTCCGAACCTTCACTTTCTACATGTGAGACATGGCTACTACCTCCAACATGTGTGCTATGCATGATCAGGTACTTAGAGGAAAGCCACGGAGCCACCACATCCAACGGAAGAGCTAGCGAGGACTCCAAGTACAAGGACCAAGAGAAGGAGCTGCCCGAAGCTACAGCCACCGGACGACTGGCCCAGCCCGGACGTCTGACCCCTGAAGGTCACGCCAGCCCAAGGAAACCAGGCCGACGCACGCTATAGCGGCCGGAGGTCCGACCAGGACCAGACGTCCGATGACTCCCAGGACCCCGGACGACCGAACCCCTCCGGACGCCCGGTACTTCTCCACCCGAGCCAAATCTATGGAAGTCCGACGATCTACGGATGTCCGGACCATCCCGAAGCTCCGGACGACCGACGTCCTCCGGACGTCCGACGCCTGTGCGTCCGCCCTTGTGTGGGGCCGAAGCCACTTACCCTTTCATTCACCTAGACTATATATACTCCTCCACCTCATCATTTTTAAGGTTAGCGATGGTTTAGCTCATATTTTGTGTGAGAGCCTTGCTCATCCACTTGGTTACTTCTCCTCGGAGCTCACGACCTCTTCGGAGAAGATCCCCCAAGCGGATTCAAGACCCCTTCAAGGGAAGACAATCAAGACCTCCTCACGGAGAAGAACGGCTACCTTTGTATCTTTCCTTTGTTGATTTTGAATCTTGTGCTACCTCATGTGTTCGGTGATCTAGCCCTTGTGTGATCAATTACTTGTCGGTTGAGTGAGTCTCTCGTTTCTCCCCGTGTTTTTCCTTGTGTTTTTCGCGCGTTCTTCGTGTTTCCCCGTAGGACCCACTCCAAAAATGAAAGATCGTCCACCTAGGGTTCCGCCCTACATCATCTTGGTATCATGAGCCACGTTGATCACGTTTTTGGAGCCCCTACCCCTCTTTTTCTAGCTTGATTTTGTTGATTTCGTCCTAAATCTGAAAATCCCCACCAAAAATAGCCCCAATTTTTTTTGTGATTTGTTGGTTTGATGATGTTTTGTTGATTTTGATCCATGGATTTGCTTGGTTTCGAGTGGATCTAGCATCTCCCCAAGTTTCCCCATCTTTCATCCACGAAATCTCGTCAATTTTGACCCCGAAATCTCCATTTTCCGCTCAAAATCGTGCCCCGGATCGCAGATTTCGTGTTGACCCCGACCCAACGGACGACCGGCGTTTTACGGACGTCCGGAGCTCCAGGAACGACCGGACGTCCGACCTTTCCCGGACGACCGGAATCCCTAACCAAGCTGAATTTATGGATTTCTGACCTTCCCGGACGTCCGACGACCGGACATCCGACCTTTCCCGGACGTCCGTAACCTAGTTTCAGACTTCAGCTGATTTTTGTTTTGTCCATAACTAATTCATCCGAACTCCGATTTTGACCTTCTTTAGCTCGTTTTGAAGCTATTGACATCCCCCATCACACAAAAATACTACCAAAACCATTTGACTCCATCAAATTTTCGGAAATTTGGCAAGTTTGCCTAGGCCCTCCACCATATCATCCGCATAGCCACCACCAACTTCCGCAACCTAACCCATTTTGTTCACCGTAGCATTAGTGGTTGCTTGAATAGTGATTCGAGTCTCCTAAGGTGTTTCGGCTACTTAGGGATGGTTGCTTCTTCATCAACCACCACCACCACCTCCGCATAGGCGTGCCCACCATACACTTTCGCCACCCCAACTTAACCCAATAGTTGTTTGAGCTTGTTTGAGTTGTGGCTTGTGTCTCCTAAGGTGTTTCGGCTACTTAGGGAAAACAACTTCAACTTCGACACGTGTATAGCCCATCATCCCACTTCCGCATTGCGAAGTGCAAACCACCACCGATTTCCGCTACCACCATTTGACATTTGTCATTTGAGATTTTGAGTTCGCGGTTTTTCCGTTTCCTAAGGTGTTTCGGCTACTTAGGGACGAGTCTCATCATCTTGGTGTCTACATCAGGAACACCACCACTCATCATCGCAAACGACGGTAACCTCGACGACACCATTGTATATTCCCCTTGCAAATTGCATTGATAACCCCTAGCCCATTTTGCGTTACTTGCCTATCGAGACTAGCCATTTCAGTATTGCCGGCAACCTGACTTGTGCACATTAGTGATCATACCATACCATTGTGGTGCATATATTGGTATCATACCTTGTGTCACAAGTTTGTTCCCGCATATACACAATTGCTATCTTGGTTTGTGCATTGTGCAAAAGTGGCCATACAAAAAAAAGAGAATAAGCTTGTAAGCAAAGAAAAAGAGAGAGCAAAGAGCTTGTAAGAAAGTGCCATAGCATCATACCACATTGCATATAATATTGTCATATCCGATCATCTTGGATCATCTTGAGAGAAACACCGAGAACCATACATACATAGCATACTTGGGATAGAAGTTTATCCATTTTGCATCTTATAGGTTGTGCACAAGTGTCGTATCCGCCTATAGAGCAATCGTGCTAGCGTCTCTCTTGATTTGTGCAACACGAGCGTTTTCCGTGGATTCCACATTTTGTGCTCATTCCTTGGTTGCACGACCCCATTTATCTGTCCGTGTGTGTGTTTCCGTATGCCACATATTGCTATTGGTCTACTTGTTTCGCGTGCGAATTTGTGAATCTCTTTCAACATTATTGACTCTTGCTAACATTTTGCATCAATTTTTTTGTGCCACTATCCTCACCGAGCTCCACCATAAGCTTTTACTTGTGTAGGTGTGAGAACCGACAAGAATTGGTACCAATAGTACTATTTCATTGTCCGCATTTGAGTGAACTTGATTCATCGTCAACATAGGTCAAGGTACATTGGTATAAGTTCTTCTCTTTCTCCCACTCATATTTGCTCGAGTCTTGTGATGGATAGGCAAGGCATTTCCTCTCCGGTCTATGACAACAACGACGGCGTGAACAACTACATCTCCAAAGCATCCATCTTCGATCTACAACGACAAATGCAAGGCGCACAATCAAGATTGCAAGAGCGCATCGAGAACATCTCCATCGACATTTTCCACTCCAAAGCAAGGAAAAGGGACTACATCAACAAGAAGCTTTCCGCACATAAAGAGGAGCAAGATGCAAGGATGGAGGAGATTAGAGCCTTGATCAAGTCTTCTTCCCCTTCGTCATCCTCAAGGCGGCGACATTCAAGACACAAGTCTTTGGAGCGCGGACACGATGCAAGTGCAAATCGTCCTCGTCCACATCTACATGGCGACCACCATCAAGTTCGTGATCAACATCGTCATTAAGGGCAAGTCACCTCCAAGCATCATGTGCACGACGATGATGAACGACATCTCCTACGACCTCAAGCACGACACCGACATCATAATCATGAAGATGCTCCACAAGCGCAAATGCACAAGTCCCAACAAGCCCTACTTCACGCCAAGTCGAAGCTTCATGAGCACAAAAGAAGACTGCGAGACGACCACCACCAAGATAGCGCTACGGCTACCACCACCACTTCGGCATCTTCACCAAGTGCTATCAAGGCATCTTCGCCTTTGGACGTACGACATCTTCGCCTACTTTCCACGTGTACGCCTACATCAACTTCATCAAGTCCAAGGCGACTACCTACGAGCGAGGGTGACACTTCCATATTCGCAAGCCCCTCAAGGAAGATGGCCGAGCATGGGAAACTCCCTTCGGTCATGGAGACGAGCTATGAGGTGCCACATCATATGGGCCTCCAACAACAAGACAACGACAAGAAGGTCGAGACAGGGCCATCCCCTTCGACCACGGCGATAGGAGTTGAGCATGGATACATTTGCACCTACATCTCTCCGACACCCACATATGTCGAGATGCCCCAAGTGCCATGTGAGGAGAGCCACCACCACATAAGTGACATGAGTGACTCCACCATACGTGACATTGAGAGCATTTCCTATGAGAGGATGAGTGTGACCGCCACTAGCCCCACACATGAGAGCATGCCACACATCCTATGTGAGGTTGAGCGCCATTTGAGTGACTCCACCAACCATATGAGTGAGAGCATCCTTGAGGGAGTGAGTGAGCCACAACACTTAGTTCGTGAGGTAGTTGACACGGCATGTGAGGCCACTATGATTTCTAACGACTTAACCTCTACTCCTATTGTATTTTCTTCTTTGGTGCTAGGTCTCCTACATGACGACATGCCTATCCTCGACGAGTCCATCCCTCCAATTGGCAAACCGATGGCCATGGTGGACGATGATGCACCCCCGCATGGTTCCATCAAGATGAAGAGGACAACGAGACGATCTTCAACACCTCACCTACAACACATGAGCGACGCTCCAAAGGTAACATAGGTGATGGTACTTATCTTGTCCCACTAGTGGACTATCTTGACATCGATTGCTCCCATGATGTTGACCCACCTATTACCATGCTTCACGCTAGTGAGACTTCTTCATGCCTTGACTTACCTATTTATGATGAATATGATGATGAGCATGTTGAGTTGCGTAGTTGTGATGCTATGATCCATAGGATATCATGTTTAAATTCTTTTGGTCACATCATGTTTGACAACCCATTGAACTTGTCATATGCTATGAGTGAGATCTCCCATATTGCATCGTTACAATCTCAACATAGTAACTATGCATGCCCCATTAAAATCAATCCCATTTGCACTTATGGCATAGATGACGAGATGATGGTCATTGGCTTTTGTTTTTCATGTGATGATATTGCCATGCTTCCTTTACACGATTTGCGCAATTCATCTACTATGCCATGCCATGATCATATTGAACCAAATAGGCTTTGTTTTGGATGTTGTCAATATTCTCCACGTGATGTTTCTACTCTTGCTCATGACAAGACCCCCATAGTTTCCTCATACATATTAGGAGATCTTGATGCATTTCATACTTTGCATGATTCCCATGATAGTGTACACCATATGCATTCCATGAATAACAATGCTCTAGATATTTCTCAGGATGCATTACAACCTTTGAGTCTCCATTATGCCATACATAACAACAAACCTCTCATGATGGATGACATGTTTCTAGATCATGCATCTCATTTATTTGAGCATTGGATATTTTGTGCTAACCGACACATGCACGTGCACATCATGATGGATGATGTGTACATATACCACGCACACACAATTTTTCCTTTGCCTTTGTTTTGTGTAGGTACTCACATATACTCGTCAACCTCTCAATCCCAAGAGTTGACGAAACGAGCTCTTGAGAGCAACGACGCTTTGGGATCACGTGAATTGTGCTTACAACCATTCCCTTCGCGCAATAACTACGCGCATCTCTTTCACTTGTCTCTCACATGGCTAGGGGCTATTTACCACTTGTCACCTTATGCCCATAGTATTGTGTTCACTTTGCATGTTATGCTTGTTTCTATGCCTTTGCCATGCAATTGTGACCCTTGTTTGCATCTACCCATGATTCACCATTATGCTACTTCCATGTGTATTTGCATGCTTTGTGGAGATCCTTGTTGCTTTTTCCATGTTTATCATGTGCCTCATGCTATTGTTGATTCTTGTGTTGGGAGAGTCATGATGTTACATTGCTATTTACATAGGACTTCCTGCCAACACCATGAACCTACTTTCCTCATATCTTGCTTTCATGCTTGTGCTATGACATGTGAATTATTCATGCCCACTATTTGCAGCAATGACATGTTTGCCATGATTCCTCCTAGTATGTTGCATCTTCTCACTACTAGCTTGCTTGACTTGATTGCTATGATTGCTTGCTTGGGTGCATCAACCATGTTCCACTCTTATTCGATTTCTTGGGTTGATGACATATATGCTCATGCCTCTCACATGATATATCTTGATGATTGTCTCTTGTGTCTATTAGTTGCCTCTTTCATATCCACTTGTATTGAGTGCAACCATACTATGCTTATTGATCTTGGAGACTTTGACACCTTACTTGTGATGCATGCTTGTTTGACTGAGTCTATTGCATTTGGTTGTTCTCGCATCATATGCCTCTATCCTAGGCAATACTCCCTTGTACTTTCTTATGATGAGCATGATGCATACACTTGTTGGGTATCTTACCACACGAATGATAGGTTTTGCACTTCCCGTAACCTCATTTGTTTTTCCGAGTGTTTGTCATGTTCTTTCATTTTGAAGGATTCACAAGGCGGTACCATCATGAGCCATATTGGTCATGCAAAGGTCTACATGATGTGAGACAACAACATTTTCGACATTCTCATAAAGGTGAACTCCTTCTCTTTGAGCCATCCTCAAATACGCATATTGGATGGGTCACTCTTTCATTGTTGTTTTCTTCTTGTTGTCTACATGATACATCTCGTGAACGGAGGAGCGACATTGGAGATTGGCTACATGGACCTTCACATTGAGGAGCGCTCACCTTCGGAACTCCACTCATGCCTCGATATCGAGCTTTGTCCATCTACGACAACCGTTTCCATGGTGATGAGGATCACGATCCGAGGTCGGATCTGTCCCAAGGGGGGGGAGAGATGATGTGGAGCATCCCATCTTCATCCCCATGTACACTCCGACTAGTATCCAAACCCCAAGAGGACATATGACGAGACCTCAAACATACGCCATTGGACAGAAGGTGAACTTTCTCCTCTCCGAACCTTCACTTTCTACATGTGAGACATGGCTACTACCTCCAACGTGTGTGCTATGCATGATCAGGTACTTAGAGGAAAGCCACGGAGCCACCACATCCAACGGAAGAGCTAGCGAGGACGCCAAGTACAAGGACCAAGAGAAGGAGATGCCCGAAGCTACAGCCACCGGACGATTGGCCCAGCCCGGACGTCTGGCCCCTGAAGGTCATGCCAGCCCAAGGAAACCGGGCCAACGCATGCTACAGCGGTCGGACGTCTGACCAGGACCGGACGTCCGACGACTCCCAGGCCCCCGGACGATCGAACCCCTCCGGACGTCCGGTAGTTCTCCACCCGAGCCAAACCTACGGAAGTCCGACGATCTACGGATGTCCGGACCGTCCCGAAGCTCCGGACGTCCGATGCCTGTGCGTCTGCCCATGTGTGGGGCCGAAGCCACTTACCCTTTCATTCACCTAGACTATATATACTCCTCCACCTCCTCCTTTTTAAGGTTAGCGATGGTTTAGCTCATATTTTGTGTGAGAGCCTTGCTCATCCACTTGGTTACTTCTGCTCGGAGCTCACGACCTCTTCGGAGAAGATCCCCCAAGCGGATTCAAGACCCCTTCAAGGGAAGACAATCAAGACCTCCTCACGGAGAAGAACGGCTACCTTTGTATCTTTCCTTTGTTGATTTTGAATCTTGTGCTACCTCATGTGTTTGGTGATCTAGCCCGTCTGTGATCAATTACTTGTTGGTTGAGTGATTCTCTCGTTTCTCCCCGTGTTTTTCCTTGTGTTTTCCGCGTGTTCTTCGTGTTTCCATGTAGGACCCACTCCAAACGTGAAAGATCGTCCACCTAGGGTTCCACCCTACATCAGCCTTGGTTTCACAACCTAGGAGAGTATGGCATCTAGCGAGGGAAATTACCACCATAGAGGTCCTTACTTTGATGGTACAAATTTTGCTAGTTGGAAGCGTAAGATGAAAATGCATATTCTTGGTCATAACCCCGCCATTTGGGCTATTGTTCATATTGGCTTACAAGGTGAATACTTTGAAGATGGAAAAGAACTGGATCGTGAAGCCACCGTGAACGAATTGAAGATGTCGCAATACAATGCTCAAGCTTGCAATATTCTCTTCAATGGATTGTGCCCCGAAGAAATCAAGAAAATCAGCCGCCTTGAGAATGCAAAGGAAATTTGGGGTACTTTGGTTTATACGCACGAAGGTACCGAGTCCGTCAACGAATCCAAATTGGATGTTCTTCAAAGTCAACTTGACAAGTTCAAGATGAAGGATGGTGAAGGAGTCACCAAAATGTACTCTAGGCTTGCTTTCATCACAAATGAGATTGCCGGCTTATGAAGTGAACAGATGACCGACAAGTTCGTCATCAAGAAGATCCTTAGAGCCTTGGATGGAGAATATGATACCGTTTGCACTTTGATCCAAATGATGCCCAGTTACAAAGATCTCAAGCCCACGGAAGTCATCGGTAGAATTGTTGCTCATGAGATGTCACTCAAGGATAAGGATGATGATGCGGAGCATCCCACCTTCATCCCCGTGTACACTCCGACTACTCCCCAAGCCCCAAGGATACATAAGATGGGACCTCGACTATGCGCCACTAGACACAAGGTGAACCCGTTCCTAAATGATTCCCCTTTCCATTCGCATGAGACATGGTTGCTACTTCAAGCGCGGACCTTGTGCATACTCAGGTACACCCGAGGAAACCATGGAGAACCCAAGGAACAAGGCCAAGCGTGTGCGGAAGCATGGAAGAGGAGAAGGAAGAAGAGCCAGCTGCTACAGGCCCTGGACATCCGACCATAGCCCGGACATCCGGCCCAACCACCGGAAATCCGGCCTCCATCACAGAATGCATCTGGAGGCGACCCCGACAGCCCGGACATCCGGTCCCATGCCCCGGACATTCGGCTCCTCCCGAAGCCCCGGACATCCGGCCCTCCTCGCCGGAAATCCGGCCCCTGGTATCCAGAGAGCAACCACAGGGCACCCAGGCCAGCCCGGACATGCGGTCCGTCGCGAAGCCCCGGACATCCGACCCCCTAGCTCGGACATCCAGCGCCTGTCTGCGCACAGAGAACGGGCCAAGGGCCCATGTATCCCCCTCTCACTTACCCCTTCGTGGGCTAGCACTATATATAATCCCCCACTTCCTCCTAGTTAGGCTTAGCATTGGTTTAGCTAATATTTGTGTGAGAGCCTTGCTCATCCACTTGGTTACTTCTCCTCGGAGCTCACGACCTCTTTGGAGAAGATCCCCCAAGCCATTCAAGACCCCTTCTAGGGAAGACCACCCAGGCCTCCTCACGGAGAAGAATGGTTACTCGTGTATCTTACCTTTGTTGATTTTGAATCTTGTGCTCCTTATGTGTTCGGTGATCTAGCCCTTGTGTGATCGATTACTTGTCGGTTTAGTGATTCTCTTGTTTCTCCCCGTGTTTCCCCTTGTGTTTTCCGCGCGTTCTTCATGTTTCCCCCCTGTAGGATCCACTCCAAATGTGAAAGATCGGCCCCTAGGGTTCCGCCCTACATCATCTTGGTATCATGAGCCACGTTGATCACATTTTTGGAGCCCTTAGCCCATGTTTTCTAGCTTGATTTTGTTGATTTCGTCCTAAATCCGAAAATCCCCACCAAAAATAGCCCCCATTTTTTTTGTGATTTGTTGGTTTGATGATGTTTTGTTGATTTTGATCCGTGGATTTGCTTGGTTTCAAGTGGATCTAGCTTTCCCCCAAGTTTCCCCACTTTCCATCCACAAAATCTCCCCAATTTTGCCCCTGAAATCATCAATTTCCGCCCCAAAATCGAGTTCATCGAGTTCATCCTCGGATTTGGAGCCCGGACATCCGGCCCGACCCCCGTACATCCAGCCATCCCGGACATACGCCTATTATCCCGGACATCCGGCTCCTGGAGTGCATTTTCGCACACGTTTCTGGACATCAGGTCCCGGAAATCCGGCCCGAGCCCCGGATGTCCGGCCCCGGTCATTTCAGCTTTTTCCGTTTCACTGTTTCAGTCATAACTAATTCATCCGGAGTCCGATTTTGACGTTCTTTAGCTCGTTTTGAAGCTCTTGACATCCCCCTTCCCACAAAAATACCACCAACATCATTTGACTCCATCAAATTTTGTGAATTTTGGCATCTTTGCCTAGGGCTTGCACCACATCATCCACTACACCACCACCGATTTCCGCAACCTAATCGATTTTGCTTGCCATAGCATTAGTGGTGGCTTGAGTGGTGATTCGAGTCTCCTAAGGTGTTTCGGATACTTAGGGACGATTGCTTCTTCATCAATCACCACCACTTCCACATAACCTTGCCCACCATACACTTCCGACAACCCAACTTAACCCAATTGTTGTTTGAGCTTGTTCGAGTTGTGGCTTGTGTCTCCTAAGGTGTTTAGGCTACTTACGGATGGCAACTTCCACTCCGACACGTGTATAGCCCATCATTCCACTTCCGCATTGCCAAGTGCAAACCACCACCACTTTCCGCTACCACCATTTTGACATTTGACGTTTGAGATTTTAAGTTCGCGGTTTTTCCGTTTCCTAAGGTGTTTCGGCTACTTAGGAACGAGTCTCCATTATCTTGGTTTGTACATCAAGAACACCGCCACTCATCATCGCCTCGAGGTCGTCATCGACTTTGACCACTTCACCATCATCCGTTCGTGGCGAACATATGAGAAACCTTCGACGGTAACCTCCATATCATCTTGGTATCGTGGTATCCCTCCATTGTATATTCCCCTTGCCATTGCATTGTTAACCCCTAGCCCATTTTGCGTTACTTGCCTATCGAGACTAGCCATTTGAGTATTGCCGGCAACGTTACTTGTGCACATTAGTGATCATACTTCCCATAGCATATATACCATATCATCGTGGTGCATATATTAGTATCATATCTTGTGTCACAAGTTTGTTCCCGCATATACACAATTACTATCTTGGTTTGTGCATTGTACAAAGTGGCCATACAAAAAAGAAGAAGAATAAAGCTTTTAAGCAAAGGAAGAGAGCAAAGAAGCTTGTAAGCAAATGCCATAGCATCATACCACATTGCATATAAGATTGTCATATCCGATCATCTTGGATCATCTTGAGAGAAACACCGGGAACCATACATACATAGCATACGTGGGATATAAGTTTATCCATTTTGCATCTTATAGGTTGTGCACAAGTGTCGTATCCGCCTATTGAGCAATCATGCCAGCGTCTCTCTTGAGTTGTGCAACACGAGCGTTTTTCGTAGATTACACATTTTGTGCTCATTCCTTGGTTGCACGACCCCATTTATCTATCCGTGTGTGCGTTTCCGTGTGCCATCCATATTGCTATTGGTCCATTTGTTTCACTTGCGAATTTGTGAATCTCTTTCAAAATTATTAACTCTTGCTAACATTTTGCATTAAATTTTTGTGCCACTATCCTCATCGAGCTCCTCCATAAGCTTTACTTGTGTAGGTGTGAGAACCGACAAGGATTGGTACCAATAGTGCTATTTCATTGTCCGCATTTGAGTGAACTTGATTCATTGTCAACATCGGTCAAGGTACATTGGTATAAGTTCTTCTATTTCTCCCACTCCTATTTTCTCGAGTCTTGTGATGGATAGGGAAGGCATTTCATCTCCGGTCTACGACAATAATGACGGCGTGAACAACTACATCAACAAAGCGTCCATCTTCGATCTACAACGACAAATACAAGGCGCACAATCAAGATTGCGAGAGCGCATCGAGAACATCTCCATCTACATTCTTCACTCCGAAGGAAGGAAAAGGGACTACATCGACAAGAAGCTTTCCGCACATAAAGAGGAGAAAGATGCAAGGATGGAGGAGATTAGAGCCTTGATCAAGTATTCTTCCCCTTCGTCATCTTCAAGGCGGCGACATTCAAGCCACAAGTGTTCGGAGCGCAAACAAGATGCGAGTGTAAGTCGTCCAAGTCAACATCTACATGGTGACCACCATCACGTTCGTGATCCACATCTTCATGAAGGGCAAGTCACCTCCAAGCATCATGTGCATGATGACGACGAACGCCATCAAGCTAAAGCACGACAACGACATCATCATCATGAAGATGCTCCACAAGCACAAATGCACAAGTCCCAACAAGCCCTACTTCACGCCAAGTTGATGCTTCATGAGCACAAAAGAAGACCGCGACACGACCACCACCAAGACGGTGCTACGACTAAAACAACCACTTCGGCATCTTTGCCAAGTGCTATCAAGGCATCTTCGCCATTGGATGTACGACATCTTCACCTACTTCCCATGAGCACGCCTACAACGACTTCTTCAAGTCCAAGGCGACCACCTACGAGCGAGGGCGACACTTCCATCTTTGGAAGCCCCTCAAGAAAGATGGCCGAGCATGGGAAACTCCCTTCGGTCATTTGAGACGAGCTACGAGGTGCCACATCATATGTGCCTCCAACACCAAGACGGCGACAAGACGGTCGAGCAAGGGCCATCCCCTTCGACCACAGCGACGAGCGCGAACCTCTTCAACAACATGAAGACAACGCCCACATTGACTCATACTCCGAGTCAAGCTATGCGACCGCGCATGGAGACATTTGCACCAACATCTCTCCGACACCCACATATGAAGAGATGCCCCAAGTGCCATGTGAGGAGAGCCACTACCACATGAGTGACATGAGTGAATCCACCATATGTGACATTGAGAGCATTTCCTATGAGAGGATGAGTGTGACCACCACTAGCCCCACACATGAGAGCATGCCACACATCCTATGTGAGGTTGAGCGCCATTTGAGTGACTCCACCAACCATATGAGTGAGAGCATCCTTGAGGGAGTGAGTGAGCCACAACACTTAGAGAGTGATGTAGTTGACACGGCATGCGAGGCCACTATGATTTCTAACGACTTAACCTCTACTCCTAGTGTGTTTTATTCTTTGGTGCAAGGTCTCCTACATGACAACATGCCTATCCTCGACGAGTCCATCCCTCCAATGGAGACACCGATGGCCATGGTGCACGATGATGCACCCCCCACATGGTTCCATCAAGATGAAGATGACAACAAATGGGTCTTCAACACCTCACCTACAACACATGAGCGACGCACCAAAGGTAACATAGGTGAGGGTGCTTCTCTTGTCCCACTAGAGGATTATCTTACCAATGATTGCTTGCATGATGTTGATCCACCTATTCCCATGCTTCATGCTAGTGCGACTTCCTCATGTCTTGACTTACCTGTTTATGATGAATATGATGATGAGCATGTTGAGTTGCCTAGTTGTGATGCTATGCTCCATATGATATCATGTGCAAATTCTTTTGGTCACATCATGTTTGACAACCCTTTGAACTTGTCATATGCTATGAGTGAGATCTTCCATATTGCATCTTTACAATCTCATCATAGTAACTAATCATGCCCCATTAAAATCAACCGCATTTGCACTTATGGCATAGATGACGAGATGATGGTCATTGGCTTCTGCTTCTCTTGTGATGATACTGCCATGCTTCCTTTACATGATTTGCGCAATTCATCTACTATGTCATGCCATGATCACATTGTTCCAAATGTGCATTGTTTTGGATGTTGTCAATATTCTCCATGTGATGTTTCTACTCTTGCTCATGAGGCGACCCCCATAGTTTCCTCATACATATTAGGAGATCTTGATGCATTCCATACTTTGCATGATTTCCAGATTGCGTGCACCTTATGCATTCCATGAATAATAATGCTCTAGATATTTCTCATGATGCATTACACAATTTGAGTCTCCATTATGCGATACATAATAACAAACCTCTCATGATGGATGACATGTTTCTATATCATAGATCTCATTTATTTGAGCATTGGCTATTTTGTGCTAACCGACACATGCCCGTGCGCATCATGATGGATGATGTGTACATATACCATGCACACACAATTTTCTCTTTGTCTTTGTTTTGTGTAGGTACTCATGTACACTCGTCAACCTCTCAATCCCAAGAGTTGACGAAATGAGCTCTTAAGAGCAACGACGCTTTGTGATAGAGGCAAAGGTGTCCCATCTTTCGATGAGATGATGGATATCGCTTTGATGGAAATCGACTTTGACGATCTAACTACGAACATGCGAGGACATAGCGCCTTAGCAATCGCTAAACCAACTCCGAGAGGTTATTGACCATGCCGGAACACGATCAACCTGACCATGAGGGTCTGTTTCTTGCGAGAAAACGAAGAACAAGCAAGAAACTGAGATTGCAATCTGGATATTGCGAATATAAGATGAAAGCTTTATTGATCAAGGTGGGGTTCTGAGATGTCTTTGTCTGGTCGTGTAACACAAACGAAGTACGCGAAGTTTTAGCTATGGCGAACTTTAATCTAAACAAAACCCAAAGTCTAAACGACGCCCTAAGGGCTTTATATATGGATGAAGAGGGGGGGGATTTCATGGCCCTTGGGAAAGGGGTCCGAAACCAAACCTATCTCTTGTTTCCCCACACATACGGACTCTAAAAACAGCCTATACTGAAGTATTTCGAAAATACATGGGCCTGGCCCAATAATAAGGTGACGCAACACCTAGAATAGCCTCTGGACGAAAGTTATGAAGTGGCATCTTGTATATTTCGTCCAAGGCTTGATGCACACATTATGGTGGCTTCAATGTCCTGAAATCATCACTTGTAACTCCGTTCTTGTTCCCCTTGCGCATGCCATCATCTCCATGCTTGTTCTTGCTCCAATGTTCATCCTTCTCCAAGCTAGGCCCTTCATTTGTAAGCAAAACAAATGTATCCAATTTAGGCAGCATCATATTCTCATGAACATTAGAATCATTACCAAGAAACAAAAGTACCTAGTAATTTAATTGGCGTGCGCGAGCTCTAGTAATTGGTGCAGTATGTATAGCAGCAGGGGCTGTGGGTGTAACAATGGTATTGATGTCCTCATCATCCTCCCCTTCTTGAAATGAAGTCGTCCTCGACGGAAGCTCATCTTCCTCTCCCAAATAAGGCTTCAAATCTGCAATGTTAAAAGTGGGACTAACCCCAAAATCTGCAGGCAGCTCAAGTTTATATGCATTATCATTTATTTTCTCTATCACTTTAAAAGGTCCGTCAGCACGTGGCATTTGCTTTGATTTGTGCAAACCAGGAAATCTATCCTTACGCAAATGTAACCAGACAAGATCTCAAGGTGCAAACACAACATGTTTTCTACCCTTATCTCCAGCAAGTTTATATTTAGCATTCATACGCTCAATGTTTTCCTTAGTTAACTCATGCATTTTTAAAATCAATTCAGCACGTTGTTTAGCATCAAAATTAACCTTCTCCGACTTCAAAAGGCAAGCATTCTTAGTAGGAAACCATACATAACTTCAAAAGGGCACATCTTAGTAGTAGAATGCAATGAATGATTATAAGCAAATTCAATATGAGGCAAGCATTCTTCCCACATTTTCTTATTATTCTTCAAAACAGCTCTAAGCATAGTAGACAATGTTCTATTGACTACTTCAGTGTGTCCATCAGTTTGGGGGTGACAAGTAGTAATAAAAAGCAGTTTAGTCCCCAACTTAGCCCCTAAACATCTCCAAAAGTGGCTAAGAAATTTAGTATCATGATCTGAAACAATAGTATTTGGCACACCATGCAAGCGAATAATTACACGAAAGAACAAATCAGCAACATTAACAGCATCATCGCTGTTATGACATGGTATAAAGTGTGCCATTTTCGAGAATCTATCCACGGCAACAAATATGCTATCCCTCCCCTTCTTTGTTCGAGGTAAACCTAAAACAAAGTCCATAGATATATCCTCCCAAGGAACACTAGGTACAGGCAAAGGCATATATAAACCATGTGGATTGAGTCGTGACTTAGCTTTGTGATATGTAGTCCAGCGAGTAACAAAGCGCTCAACATCCCGTCTCATCTTTGGCCAAAAGAAATGTGTAGCAAGTACGTCCTCCGTCTTCTTCACGTCAAAGTGTCCCATTAATCCTCCTCCATGCTCCTCCTGCAACAACAAAAGACGAACGGAGCTAGCTGGAATGCATAGCTTGTTAGCACGGAACACAAAGCCATCATTACCGACGAACTTGTTCCATGTTCTACCTTCATTACAATTCTGCAATACATCTTTAAAATCGGCATCATGCACATATTGATCTTTGATGGTCTCCAAACCAAATATTTTGAAGTCAAGTTGTGAAAGCATAGTATAGCGATGAGACAATGCATGAGCAATAACATTTTCTTTACCCTTCTTGTATTTAATTACACAAGGGAAAGTCTCAATGAATTCAACCCATTTAGCATGTCTACGATTCAGTTTAGCTTGACTTTTAATATGTTTCAAAGATTCATGATCAGAGTGTATAACAAATTCTTTGGGCCATAAATAATGTTGCCATGTTTCTAAAGTCCGAACAAGAGCATATAATTCTTTATCATAAGTAGAATAATTCAGACTAGGCCCACTCAATTTTTCAGAAAAGTATGCAATAGGTTAGCCACCTTGTAATAACACACCTCCTAATCCAATTCCACTAGCATCACATTCAAGCTCAAAAGTCTTATTGAAATCAGGAAGTTGGAGTAAAGGAGCATGTGTCAACTTATCTTTCAATACCATGAAGGCTTCTTCCTGTCTGGTACCCCAAAGAAAAGGCACATCTTTCTTTGTAAGCTCATTGAGAGGTGCAGCAATGGTGCTGAAAGCTCTCAGAAAACGCCTATAGAATCCAGCGAGGCCAAAAAAACTCCTCACTTGTGTGACCGTTTTGGGCTGCGGCCAACTCTCAATAGCTTCAATCTTGGCTTTATCAACTTCAATTCCCTGTGGAGTAACAACATAGCCAAGAAAAGATACTCGGTTGGTGCAAAAGGTGCACTTCCCAAGGTTACCAAACTAACGTGCATCACGTAAAGCAATAAAAACAACACACAAATGTTCCAAATGTTCCTCTAAAGATCTGCTGTAAATCAGTATATCACCAAAATAGACTACCACAAATCGTCCAATAAAAGCACGTAAAACTTCGTTCATTAATCTCATGAAAGTACTAGGTGCATTAGTTAACCCAAAAGGCATGACTAACCACTCATATAATCCAAACTTAGTTTTAAATTCCGTTTTCCATTCATCCCCCAATTTCATACGAATTTGATGGTATACACTACGCAAATCAACTTTGGAGAATATTGTAGAGCCACTCAATTCATCAAGCATATCATCTAGCCTAGGAATAGGATGACGATAACAAATAGTAATTATATTAACGCCTCTGCAATCAACACACATACGCGATGTACCATCCTTTTTCGGCACTACAATAATAGGAACGACGCAAGGACAAAGGGATTCGTGTATATAACCTTTGTCGAGAAGCTCTTGTACATGACACATAATCTCCTTCGTCTCCTCTAGATTGGTACGGTATGGCGCACGGTTTGGCAGTGAAGCACCGGGAATTAAGTCAATCTGATGCTCAATCCCTCGAATAGGCGGTAATCTCGGTGGCACGTCTTGTGGAAAGACGTCAGCGAACTCCCGCAAAATGTTAGTGACAGCAGGAGGCAAAGAGGAAGACACGTCCTCGAATGAAAACAATGCCTCTTTGCACACAAAAGCATAGCAAACAGATTTGCTGAAATCTTGCTCATCAATATCAGATTTGGTGGCAAATAAACATGCACTTTTCAATTTAATTTCAGAAGCAACACTAGATGGTTTACTATTAGGCTTCATTTGTTGCTCAAATTCTTTTGCCACAATCTGATTTTTACTCTTATTTTTCTCCTGCTTTGCTTTATTAGCTCTATTAATATCATCTTTCAAAATGGAATCAGGAGTCATAGGAAGCAAAGTAATATTTTTATCCTTATGAACAAGAGTATAATGATTGTTTCTACCATGGTGTACAGAATTTTTATCAAATTGCCATGGTCTACCAAGTAATAAGGAACATGCTTGCATAGGTACCACATCACAATCAACATAATCAACATATGTAGAGATACTAAAATGCACACGAACAGTACGTGTTACCTTAACCTTGCCGTTGTTGTTGAACTATTAGATGTAGTAAGGATGTGGATGTGGTCTTGTGGTGAGAGAAAGCTTCTCCGCCATCTCCATGCTAGCCAAGTTCTTGCAGCTCCCTCCATCTATGATGACGCGCACAAAACGTTCCTTCACAACTCCCTTTGTATGGAACAAATTATGCCTCTGATTTTGCTCAGCTTGTGTGACCTACACACTCAAAACACGTCGAGCAACTAAACATTCATACCTGTCAGCATCGTCAGGAGCCATGTATTGCGTCTCATGATCAGAATCATCTCCACCGTGTTCTTCACGTGTAATAAGAGCCAAAGTCTCCTCATCATAGTCACTAGCAGACTCATACCCACCATCCTCAGTAGCAATCATCACATGCTGAGATTTGCATTCTCGCGCATAATGACCTCTTCCCTTACAACAACGACAAATAATATCACTTGTGTGGCCTGTTGATGCCATGAAAGAAGAAGAGCTCTGTGCAGGCCCGGCAGGTGCGTTCTTGGCAGATAATGGTGGTTGTGCCTGCTTTCTTGTATCACGGCTGGAGATGGCACCTGATGGAGGTGCTGGTGCAGTTGAAGTAGAAGATGCACGCGGTGTCCATGATGAAGGTCGACCTGCAGAAAAGTTAGTTCGCGCCAATGCTTGTCGATCCTGCACTTCACGTTCAGCTTTACAAGCAAGATGAAATAAATGAGTGATATTAGTATACTCCTTATACTCTAGAATGGTCTGAATCTCTCTATTTAATCCACCCATAAAACATGCAAGCATAGCTTCATTCTCCTCAACAATACCACATCTAATCATGCCAGTTTGTAATTCCTAATAATATTCTTCTACAGAATTTTTTCCTTGTCTTAAACGCTGCAATTTTTGAAGCAATTCACGTTGATAATATGGTGGAACCCAATGAGTATGCATAGCAGTTTTCAAAGCAGCCCAAGTAGCTGGAACAAGATATAATCTACAATGTTCAGACCACCAAACACATGCAAAGCTAGTGAAAGCACAAACAGCAGCAGGAACACGTCTCTCCTTAGGATATTGTAAACATGTAAATCGTTGTTCAGTTTCTAACTCCCAAGTAAGATATATATCAGGAACATATCTACCCTCAAATGTTTCAATATTGAATTTCAGTTTAGGGAGATAGTCATGATCTCGTGCCTGAGGGGGAGCCCTAACATTGCCATTATTTGCATGTGGATGACCTGGTGGTTGTGGTGCTGGTGGTTGCACGTAGTTCTGATTTTGATCAACCTCATCCTCGTAATCTCCCGCATAATCATCCTCCTCCCCATCAGCAGTAGGAGCCACAGAATTATCAATAGCAGCACCAACAGTTTGGCCAGGCTGGAGAGGAACACGGCTTGCTCGGCGGAGGGCCGTTTCACGATGTGGAGGTAGTCGTTGTTGTTGTTGTTGTTGTTGTTGTTGTTGTTGTTGTTGTTGTTGTTGTTGTTGTTGTAGAGGTGCGGCAGGTGGAGCCGGTGGTGGAAGACGCGCAAGCAGTTCATTAAATCTGTTATCGAGCTTTGTTTCGAACGTCTTCTCAAGGCCAGTGATTTTCTCCATGGCCTCTTCAAAATTGTTCAGCACATCTTGCACCTGTTCAGTCATCATTTGCTGAAACTTATCATGAAGCTCCTTGTTCGTTAAGTTCTCCCAGTCAATCTCATCGGTTTGTGATCCTGGCATGGTGAGCAGCAATAGAAACACACAAGAATACGATCCTAGAGACTACTAACAAGTGGTGGTGGTGGGTGTCACAAATCCGTCAAGCAAAACTCAAATTCTTACCAGTTCTTACCCAGCAGCAGGCGGTGATCGACAATCGTTGTCGTCAGAACTCTCAAAGCTTGGATAGAGCGATTACCAGGGAGAGTCAAACACACGATGTAGATGTATGTGGAGCTGGGAAGGCTTATAATATGGTAGCAAAAAGGATCAGCAATAATCAATTCAGAGATGCAAAGTTGAATAAACGCTCAACGACGGTACTGTGCTGGTCCTAGGCTAGACCGTGCTAGAGACGCGAGCCTAGAACACTAACAAAATCACGGCGCTGCACTTAAACAAGGGAACAACACACTCTAGATTTTTTTTCGCTCTTTTTTTGCGCTCCTCTTTTTTTTTGCCGAAAATCATTATAATGGCGAGTGTCTCAAAACTCTTCCCAAGTCAAGATAACAGGATAGGCACGAAATTTTTTCGACCATTTTTTTTCGACTTCTCGGACCCAAAAACTGGAAACCGGTCAAAAAAACTTTCTATAACGGCGACTGTCTCAATACGCTTAGAAACACCTAAAAATAGGATAGCCAGAAATTATTTTGTCTAGTGCGTTTTTGGAAAATTTTGGGCCTAAACGGAGGGTGGTTTCCGGACTCCTTTTTTTTCTTTTTCTTTGGAAACCAACCTCTTCTATGGACGGCAAAAGAGTGCTGGAATCCAAAACCTACTCAGACAAGGAAAACACAAATCTGGAAATAGATGGATCTCGGAAGTTAACCTAATATGAGATGGACTCGGAGTGGTGGTAGTATATGGATGTGGGTCGATGGTGGTATATGGACTCGGATCGGTGTTGGTATATGGACTCGGAGCGGTGGCAGATAAGCGGGATGGTAGATGGAAGGAACGACGTATCTGGTGTGGTGGTGGTATATGGCAGCGGATGATGATGGTGCGGTGGCGGCGTGAAGACTCGTGAACAGAACTCGAAACTCTAGAAGACTAGACACTAAGACCAGCAACTAGACACGACGATGCAACCGAAAATTCAACAAAGCAAAGTACTGAAAGGACTAAGCAATGGCTCAGACTGGTTCGGATATGATGAACTAACCCTAATCTTTTTTGGCTTTTTCGTGGACTGTAGGTATGAAGAACAGACTCGATCTAAACTATGAAAAACTGTAAAATCTCAACGAGCAACCTGGAAATCTGATACCACTTGATAGAGGCAAAGGTGTCCCATCTTTCGATGAGATGATGGTTATCGCTTTGCTGGAAATCGACTTTGACGATCTGACTACGAACGTGCGAGGACGTCGCGCCTTAGCAATAGCTAAACCAACTCCGAGAGGTTATTGACCACGCCGGAGCACGATCAACCTAACCACGAGGGTCTGTTTCCTGCGAGCAAACAAAGAACAAGCAAGAAACTGAGATTGGAATCTGGATATTGCGAATATAAGATGAAAGCTTTATTGATCAAGGTGGGGTTCTGAGACGTCTTTGTCTGGTCGTTGAACACAAATGAAGTACGCGAAGTTGCAGCTATGGAGAACTTTAATCTAAACAAAACCCAATGTGTAAATGACGTCCTAAGGGCTGTATATATGGAGGAACAGGGGGGAATTTCGTGGCCCTTGGGGAAGGTGATAGAGGCAAAGGTGTCCTGTCTTTCGATGAGATGATGGATTTCGCTTTGGTGGAAGTCGACTTTGATGATCCGACTATGAACGTGCGAGGACGTCGCGCCTTAGCAATAGCTAAACCAACTCCGAGAGGTTATTGACCACGCCGGAGCACGATCAACCTGACTACGAGGGTCTGTTTCCTGCGAGCAAACGAAGAACAAGCAAGAAACTGAGATTGCAATCTGGATATTGCAAATATAAGATGAAAGCTTTATTGATCAAGGTGGGGTTCTCTGACGCCTTTGTCTGGTTGTTGAACACAAACGAAGTACGCGAAGTTGCAGCTATGGCGAACTTTAATCTAAACAAAACCCAAAGTCTAAACGGTGCCCTAAGGGCTGTATATATGGAGGAAGAGAAGGGGAATTTCGTGGCCCTTGGTGGAGGGGTATGAAATCAACCCTATCTCTTGTTCCCCCACACATACGGACTCTAAAAATAGCCTATGCTAATGTATTTCGAAATTACATGGGCCTGGCCCAATAAAAAGGTGACGCAGCACCTATAATAGCCTCTGGACGAAATTTATGAAGTGGCATCTTGTATATTTCGTCCAAGGCTTCATGCACTCGTTATGGTGGCTTCAAAGACCTGAAATCATCAGTCGTAACTCCGTTCTTGTTCCCCTTGCACATGCCATCATCTCCATGCTTTTTCTTGCTCCAATGTTCATCCTTCTCCAAGCTAGGCCCTTCATTTGTAAGCAAAACAAATGTATCCAATTTAGGCAGCATCATATTCTCATGAACATTAGAATCATTACCAAGAAACGAAAGTACCTGGTAATTTAGCTAGCATGCGCGAGCTCTAGTAATTGGTCCAATATGTATAGCAGCAGGGGCTGTGGGTGTAACAATGGTATTGATGTCCTCATCATCCTCCCCTTCTTGAAATGAAGTCGTCCGCGACGGAAGTTCATCTTCCTCACCCAAATAAGGCTTCAAATCTGCAATGTTAAAAGTGGGACTAACCCCAAAATCTGCAGGCAACTCAAGTTTATATGCATTATCATTTATTTTCTCTAACACCTTAAAGGGACCATCAACACGTGGCATTAGCTTTGATTTGCACAAATCAGGAAATCTATCCTTACGCAAATGTAACCAAACAAGATCTCCAGGTGCAAAGACAACATGTTTTCTACCCTTATCTC
This sequence comes from Triticum aestivum, assembly GCF_018294505.1. NCBI lineage: Eukaryota > Viridiplantae > Streptophyta > Magnoliopsida > Poales > Poaceae > Triticum > Triticum aestivum. The sequence goes on from NC_057798.1 coordinate 337,146,662, forward strand.
CAGCAAGTTTATATTTAGCATTCATACGCTCAATGTTTTCCGTAGTTAACTCATGCATTTTTACAATCAATTCAGCACGTTGTTTAGCATCAAAATTAACCTTCTCCGAAGATGGAAGAGGCAACAAATCAATAGGTGCACGAGGTAGGAAACCATACACAACTTCAAAAGGGCACATCTTAGTAGTAGAATGCAATGAACAATTATAAGCAAATTCAATATGAGGCAAGCATTCCTCCCACATTATCTTATTATTCTTCAAAACAGCCCTAAGCATAGTAGACAACGTTCTATTGACTACTTAAGTTTGTCCATCAGTTTGGGGGTGACAAGTAGTACTAAAAAGCGGTTTAGTCCCCAACTTAGCCCATAAACATCTCCAAAAGTGGCTAAGAAATTTAGTATCATGATCTAAAACAATAGTATTTGGCACACCATGCAAACGAATAATTTCACGAAAGAACAAATCAGCAACATTAATAGCATCATCGCTTTTATGACATGGTATAAAGTGTGCCATTTTCAAGAATCTATCCACGACAACAAATATGCTATCCCTCCCCTTCTTTGTTCGAGGTAAACCTAAAACAAAGTCCATAGATATATCCTCCCAAGGAACAGTAGGTACATGCAAAGGCATATATAAACCATAAGGATTGAGTCGTGACTTATCTTTTTGACATGTAGTGCAGCGAGCAATAAAACGCTCAACATCCTGTCTCATCTTTGGCCAAAAGAAATGTGTAGCAAGTACGTCCTCCGTCTTCTTCACGCCAAAGTGTCCCATTAATCCTCCTCCAAGCGCCTCCTGCAACAACAAAAGACGAACGGAGCTAGCTGGAATGCATAGCTTGTTAGCATGAAACACAAATCCATCGTTAATGACAAACTTGTTACACATTCTTCCTTCTTTACAGTTCTACATTACATGTTTAAAATCAGCATCATGCACATATTGATCTTTGATGGTCTCCAAACCAAATTTTTTGAAGCCAAGTTGTGAAAGCATAGTATAGCGACGAGACAATGCATCAGCAATAACATTTTCTTTTCCCTTCTTGTGTTTAATGACATAAGGGAAAGTCTCAATGAATTCAACCCATTTAGCATGTCTACGATTCAGTTTAGCTTGAGTTTTAATATGTTTCAAAGATTCATGATCAGAATTTATAACAAATTCTTTGGGCCATAAATAATGTTGTCATGTTTCTAAAGTCCGAACAAGAGCATATAATTCTTTATCATAAGTAGAATAATTCAGACTAGGCCCACTCAATTTTTCAGAAAAGTATGCAACAGGTTTGCCATCTTGTAATAACACACCTCCTAATCCAATTCCACTAGCATCACATTCAAGCTCAAAAGTCTTATTAAAATCAAGAAGTTGGAGTAAAGGAGCATGTGTCAACTTATCTTTCAATACCGTGAAGGCTTCTTCCTGTGCGGGACCCCAAAGAAAAGGCACATCTTTCTTTGTAAGCTCATTGAGAGGTGCAACAATGGTGCTGAAATCTCTCACAAAACGCCTATAGAATCCAGCGAGGCCAAGAAAACTCCTCACTTGTGTGACCGTTTTGGGCTGCGGCCAACTCTCAATAGCTTCAATCTTGGCTTTATCAACTTCGCTTCAATCTTGGCTTTATCAACTTCAATTCCCTGTGGAGTAACAACATAGCAAAGAAAAGGTACTCGGTCGGTGCAAAAGGTGCACTTCCCAAGGTACCAAACAAACGTGCATCATGTAGCAATAAAAACAGCACGTAAATGTTCCAAATGTTCTTCCAAAAATCTGCTATAAATCAGTATATCATCAAAATAGACTACCACAAATCGTCCAATGAAAGCACGTAAAACTTTGTTCATTAGTCTCATGAAAGTACTAGGCGCATTAGTTAACCCAAAAGGCATGACTAACCACTCATATAATCCAAACTTAGTTTTAAATGTTGTTTTCCATTCATCCCCCAATTTCATACGAATTTTATGGTATCCACTATGCAAATCAACTTTGGAGAATATTGTAGAGCCACTCAATTCATCAAGCATATCATCTAGCCTAGGAATAGGATGACGATAACGAATAGTAATATTATTAATGCCTCTACAATCAACACACATACGCGATGTACCATCCTTTTTCGGCACTAGAATAATAGGAACAACGCAAGGACTAAGGGATTCGCGTATATAACCTTTGTCGAGAAGCTCTTGTACTTGACGCATAATCTCCTTCGTCTCCTCTAGATTGGTACGGTATGGCGCACGGTTTGGCAGTGAAGCACCGGGAATTAAGTCAATCTGATGCTCAATCCCTCAAATAGGTGGTAATCTCGGTGGCACGTCTTGTGGAAAGACGTCAGCGAACTCCTGCAAAATGTTAGTGACAGCAGGAGGCAAAGAGGAAGGCACGTCCTCGATTGAAAATAATGCCTCTTTGCACACAAAAGCATAGCAAACAGATTTGCTGAAATCTAGCTCATCAATATCAGATTTGGTGGCAAATAAACATGCACTTTTCAATTTAATTTCAGAACCAACACTATGGTTTATTATTAGGCTTCATTTGTTGCTCAAATTCTTTTGCCACAATCTGATTTTCACTCTTATTCTTCTCCTGTTTTGCTTTATTAGCTCTATTAATATCATCTTTCAAAATGGAATCAGGTGTCATTAGAAGCAAAGTAATATTTTTATCCTTATGAACAAGAGTATACTGATTGTTTCTACCATGGTGTACAGAATTTTTATCAAATTGCCATGGTCTACCAAGTAATAAGGAACATGCTTGCATAGGTACCACATCACAATCAACATAATCAGCATATGTAGAGATACTAAAATGCACACGAACAATATGTGTTACCTTAACCTTGCCGCTGTTGTTGAACCATTGGATGTAGTAAGGATGTGGATGTGGTCTTGTGGTGAGAGAAAGCTTCTCCACCATCTCCATGCTAGCCAAGTTGTTGCAGCTCCCTCCGTCTATGATGACGCGCACAGAACATTCCTTCACAACTCCCTTGGTATGGAACAAATTGTGCCTCTGATTTTGCTCAGCTTGTGTGACTTGCACACTCAAAACACGTTGAGCAACTAAACATTCATACCTGTCAGCTTCATCAGGAGCCATGTATTGCGTCTCATGATCAGAATCATCTCCACCATGTTCTTCACGTGTAATAAGAGCCAAAGTCTCCTCATCATAGTCACTAGCAGACTCATACCCACCATCCTCGGTAGCAATCATCACACGCTAAGATTTGCATTCTGTCGCATAATGACCTCCTCCTTTACAATGACGACAAATAATATCACTTGTGTGCCCTGTTGATGCTATGGAAGAAGAAGAACGCTGTGCAGGCCCCGCAGGTGCGCTCTTGGCAGATAATGGTGGTTGTGCCTGTTTTCTTGTATCACGGCTGGAGGTGGCACCTGATGGAGGTGCTGGTGCAGTTGAAGTAGAAGATGCATGCGGTGTCCATGATGAAGGTCGGCCTGCAGAAAAGTTAGTTCGCACCAATGCTTATCGATCCTGCACTTCACGTTCAGCTTTACAAGCAAGATGGAATAAACGAGTGATATTAGTATACTCCTTATAGTCTAAAATCGTCTGAATCTCTCTATTTAATCCACCCAGAAAATGTGCAAGCATAGCTTCATTCTCCACAACAATACCACATCTAATCATGCCAGTTTGTAATTCCTGATAATATTCTTCTACAGAATTTTTTCCTTGTCTTAAACGCTGCAATTTTTGAAGCAATTCACGTTGATAATATGGTGGAACCCAACGCGTACGCATAACAGTTTTCAAAGCAGCCCAAGTAGTTGGAATAGGATATAATCTACAATGTTCAGACCACCATACACATGCAAAACTAGTGAAAGCACAAACAGCAGGAGCAACCCGTCTCTCCTCAGTATATTTTAAACATGTAAATCGTTGTTCAGTTTCTAACTCCCAAGTAAGATATATATCAGGAACATATCTACCCTCAAATGGTGGAATATTCAATTTCAGTTTAGGAATATGGACATCATCTCGTACCTGAGGTGGTGGTGCGGGCCTACCATTGCGAATATACACCTGAGGTCGACCTGCTGGTGGTGGTGCTGGTGGCTGCACGTAGTTCTGATTTTGATCAACCTCATCCTCATAATCGCCCACATATTCATCATCCTCCGCATCAGCAGCATGAGCCACAAAAGTATCAACAGCAGCACCAACAGTTTGGCCAGGCCGAAGAAGTACACGGCTCGCTCAGCGGAGGGCTCTTTCGCGACCTGGAGGTAATTGTTGTTGTTGTTGCAGAGGTGCGGCAGGTGCAGCCGGTGGTGGAAGACGCGCAAGCAGTTCATTAAATCTGTTATCGAGCTTTGTTTTGAACGTCTTCTCAAGGCCAGTGATCTTCTCCATGGCCTCTTCAAAATTGTTCAGCACATCTTGCACCTGTTCAGTCATCATTTGCTGAAACTTATCATGAAGCTCCTTGTTCGATAAGTTCTCCCAGTCAATCTCGTCGGCTTGTGATCCTGGCATGGTTAGCAGCAATAGAAACACAAAAGAATATGATCCTACCGACTACGAACAAGTGGTGGTGGTGGGTGTCACAAATCCGTCAAGCAAAACTCAAATTCTTACCAGTTCTTACCCAGCAACAGGCGGTCATCGGCAACCGTTGTAGTGAAAACTCTCAAAGCTTGGATAGAGCGATTACCTGGGAGAGTCTAAAGCACGACGTAGATGTATGTGGAGTTGGGAAGGCTTATAATATGGTAGCAGAAGGGGTCATCAATAATCAATTCAGAGATGCAAAGTTGAATAAACGCTCAACGACGGTACTGTGCTGGTCCTAGGCTAGACCGTGCTAGAGACGCGAGCCTAGAACACTAACAAAATCACGGCGCTGCACGTAAACAAGGGAAAAGCACACTCTGGAAAAAAAATCGCTCTTTTTTTGCGCTGCTTTTTTTTGCGCTGTTTTTTTTTGCGAAAAATCACTATAATGGCGAGTGTCTCAAAACTCTTCCCAGGTCAAACTTACAGGATGGGCACGAAAGTTTTTCGACCAAAAGTTTTTTTTAGACTGCCCGGACCCAAAAACTGGAAACGGGTCAAAAAAACTTTCTATAACGGCGACTGTCTCAATACGCTTAGAAACACCTAAAAATAGGATAGCCAGAAATTTTTTCGACAAATGTGTTTTCGGAAAATTTTGGGCCTAAACGGAGGGTGGTTTCCGGACTCTTTTTTTTCCTAAACCTACTCCGGCAAGGAAACACGAATCGGACACTAGATGAATCTCGGAAACAAACCTAATATGCAAGGAACTCGGATTGGTGGTGGATATATGGTGGTGGTATATGGCAGCGGTGGTGGTAGCGGTGTTAGTATATGGATATGGATCGGTGGTGGTATATGGACACGGATTGGTGGTGGTATATGGATACGGATTCGGAGCGGTGGTGGTAGGTGGCAGGGGCGATGATGATGGTACGGTGGCGGCGTGACAACTTATGACCAGAACTCGAAACTCTAAAAGACTAACGCTAAGACCAGCAACTAGACACGACGATGCAACCGCAAATTCAACAAAGCAAAACCCGAAAAAGATTATGCATAGGCTCAGATTGGTTCGGATATGATGAACTAACCCTAATTTTTTTTGGCTTTTTCGTGGACTGTAGGTATGAAGAACAGACTCGATCTAAACTACGAAAAACTATAAAATCTCACTGAGCAACCTGAAAATCTGATACCACTTGATAGAGGCAAAGGTGTCCCGTCTTTTGATGAGATGATGGATTTCACTTTGGTGGAAGTCGACTTTGACGATCCGACTACGAACGTGTGAGGACGTCGCGCCTTAGCAATCGCTAAACCAACTCCGAGAGGTTATTGACCACGCCGGAGCACGATCAACCTAACCACGAGGGTCTGTTTCCTGCGAGCAAATGAAGAACAAGCAAGAAACTGAGATTGCAATCTGGATATTGTGAATATAAGATGAAAGCTTTATTGATCAAGGTGGGGTTCTGTGACGCCTTTGTCTGGTTGTTGAACACAAACGAAGTACACGAAGTTGCAGCTATGGAGAACTTTAATCTAAACAAAACCCAAAGTCTAAACGGTGCCCTAAGGGCTGTATATATGGAGGAAGAGAGGGGGAATTTCGTCGCCCTTGGTGGAGGGGTTCGAAATCAACCCTATCTCTTGTTTCCCCACACATACGGACTCCAAAAATAGCCTATACTAATGTATTTCGAAATTACATGGGCCTGGCCCAATAAAAAGGTGACGCAGCACCTATAATAGCCTCTGGACGAAATTTATGAAGTGGCATCTTGTATATTTCGTCCAAGGCTTCATGCACTCGTTATGGTGGCTTCAAAGACCTGAAATCATCACTCATAACTCCGTTCTTGTTCCCCTTGCGCATGCCATCATCTCCATGCTTTTTCTTGCTCCAATGTTCATCCTTCTCCAAGCTAGGCCCTTCATTTGTAAGCAAAACAAATGTATCCAATTTAGGCAGCATCATATTATCATGAACATTAGAATCATTACCAAGAAACGAAAGTACCTGGTAATTTAGCTGGCGTGCGCGAGCTCTAGTAATTGGTCCAATATGTATAGCAGGAGGGGCTGTGGGTGTAACAATGGTATTGATGTACTCATCAGAAGGGGTCCGAAACCAACCCTATCTCTTGTTGCCCGACACATACGGACTCTAAAAACAGCCTATACTGAAGTATTTAGAAAATACATGGGCCTGGCCCAATAATAAGGTGACACAGCACCTAGAATAGCCTCTGGACGAAAGTGATGAAGTGGCATCTTGTATATTTCGTCCAAGGCTTCATGCACACATTATGGTGGCTTCAACGTCCTGAAATCATCACTTGTACCTCCGTTCTTGTTCCCCTTGCGCATGCCATCATCTCCATGCTTGTTCTTGCTCCAATGTTCATCCTTCTCCAAGCTAGGCCCTTCATTTGTAAGCAAAACAAATGTATCCAATTTAGGCAACATCATATTCTCATGAACATTAGAATCATTACCAATAAACGAAAGTACCTGGTAATTTAATTGGCGTGCGTGAGCTCTAGTAATTGGTCCAGTATGTATAGCAGCAGGGGCTGTGGGTGTAACAATGGTATTGATGTCCTCATCACTTTGGGATCCCGTGGACTATCCTTACCACCATTCCCTTCGCGCAAGGACTACACACATCTCTTTTACTTGGCTCTCACACGGCTATGGGCTATTTACCATGTGTCACCTTATGCCCATACTATTGTGTTCACTTTGCATGTTATGCCTCTTTCTATGCCTTTGCCATGCAATTGTGACCCTTGCTTGCACTTACATATGATTCACCATTATGATACTTCTATGTGTATTTGCATGCTTGGTGGAGATACTTGTAGCTATTGCCATGATTTCTTTGTGCCCCATGTTATTGATACTTGTTGTGTTGGGAGAGTCATGATGACACATTGCTATTTACATATGGCCTCTCACCAATATATTCATGCTACTTTCCTCACATCTTGCTTTCATGCTTGTGCTATGTCATGTGAATTATTCATGCGCACTATTTGCACCAATGACATGCTTGCCATGATTCCTCCTAGTATGTTGCATCTTTGCACTACTAGCTTGCTTGACTAGATTGCTATGATTGCTTGCTTGGTTGCATCACCCATGTTCCACTGTTACTTGCTTTCTTGGGTTGATGACATATATGCTCATGCCTCTAACTTGATTTGTCATGATCATTGTCTCTTGTCTCCATTTGTTGCATCTCTCATATCACCTTGTATTGAGTGCCAACTTGCTATGCTTATTGATCTTGGAGACTTTGACACTTTACTTGTGATGCATGCTTGTTTGACTGAGCCTCTTGTATTTGGATGTTCTTACATCATATGTCTCCATACTTTGAAATGCTCCCTTGTACTTTCTTATGATGAGCATGATGCATACACTTGTTTGGTATCTTACCACACGAATGATAGGATTTGCACTTCCGCTAACCTCATTTGTTTTTCCGAGTGTGATGTAGGGTGAAACCCTATGGGGAGATCTTTCACGAATTGGAGGGGGAATCCCCAAGAACAAGATGAACAAAAGAGGGAAAACAAGAGGAACACTCAAGGACAAGTCAAATCACACATCCACTAGACAATCAAACACACAAGACCCACAAGGTACATGAACAATCAAAGGGAAATAAGATACATGGTAGAGTTCATCCCAAATCCTATGAAGGAGATGAGGGCTTGATGATCCTATGATTGGGATCCTTCCCCAAGGAGGAGGTCTTGATGTTTGGTCACTCCAAGAGGAGGTCTTGATCTCCTAGTGTAGTGGATCCATGGAGCAAAGCTCACAAATGTCTGTCAGCTACTTTGCTAACCCTAACATATGGTCTAGGTACAGAATATATAGGCATGGGGACGAAGTGGATGAAGAGGAGGCCCAAACAGCAATCACAGCCGTCCATCCTGTAGGGCCCGTGCGCACGGGGTATGTTGGGCCCGTGCGCACGGGGGTGCCGTGGGCACGGTACAGGCCCGTGCGCATGGGGTGCTCCAGCGCCAACTTCCTGAGTAGTCCGTGCACACGGGGTCTTCGAGGCCCGTGGGCATGGGGTCGCCTGGGAGGTGCAGTGTTGATCTTGTTGCACTCCTTCTTCCTCCTTGTGGCCTTGTGGTCCTTCTCCAACTCCTTTGGGGTGTCCCTCACCAACTTATGGTCGTCGGTCTTCGTACCTAAGGACACATAGAGCACTTTGGTGAGGTAGCAAGCAAGTCCAATGGATATTCATGATGTTCTCGAAGAAGAGCGGGTTCACCTTAATTCCAATGGAGTATGTTCGAGGTCTCGTCATATGTCCTCTTGGGGTATGGAGAGTAGTCGGAGTGTACATGGGGATGACCGTGGGATGCTCCGCATCATCTCCCCCCCCCTTGGGAAAGATCCGACCTCGGATCGTGATCCTCATCACCATGGAAACGGTTGTCATAGACGGACTTGTAGTTGGACGAAGATGAAGACATGGCGCAATCCAAGTAGTCCAAAGTGTCACCGGAGTGATAGACATGCAAAAAGAGCAAACACAAGCAACACTCGGAAATACAATGGTTAGCGCACACAAAGTGTCCATCATGTAAGAATGAGTCCGTGCGACAAGATTTGTCGTGACAAAGCGCATGAAGCTTATCAAGATGATGTAGAATGAGATGCAAAGCATTCATGGGAGGACATGCAATCATTGTGCACACAAATGTGTTGTAAATATGATCAATGCAACCACGGTGCAAAATGTTGTCATAGTGAGACGGTTTATCAATAGCATGAATATGGCAATGGATGCTCAACATGTTTATGTTATCATGCAATTGATGGTGGACAATATGATTGATGCGGAGCATCCCACGGTTATCCCCATGTACACACCGACTACTCTCCATACCCCAAGAGGACATATGACAAGACCTCGAACATACGCCATTGGAATTAAGGTGAACCCGCTCTTCTTCGAGAACATCATGAATATCCATTGGACTTGCTTGCTAACTCACCAAAGTGCTCTATGTGTCCTCAGGTACGAAGACCGACGACCACAAGCTGGTGAGGGACACCCCAAAAGAGTTGGAGAAGGACCACAAGGCCACAAGGAGGAAGAAGGAGTGCAACAAGATCAACACTACACCTCCCAGGCGACCCCGTGCCCACGGGCCTCGAAGACCCCGTGTGCACGGACTACTCAGAGAGTTGGCGCTGGAGCACCCAGTGCGCACGGGCCTGTACCGTGCCCACAGGACCCCCATGCGCACGGGCCCAACTTACCCCGTGCGCACGGGCTCATCAGGATGGACGGTTGTGATCCCCAATTCGAGCCCCTCTTCACCCACTTCGACCCCAAGACTATAAGCCGTACCTAGGGCTATGTTTAAGGGAAGGAAAAAGTAGTTGATAGACATTTGTGAGCTTTGCTCCATGGATTCACTCCACTAGGAGATCAAGACCTCCTCTTGGAGTGACCAAACATCAAGACCTCCTCCTTGGGGAAGGATCCCAATCATAGGATCATCAAGCCCTCATCTCCTCCATAGGATTTGGGATGAACTCTACCATGTATCTTATTTCCCTTTGATTGTTCATGTACCTTGTGGATCTTGTGTGTTTGATTGTCTAGTGGATGTGTGATTTGACTTGTTCTTGAGTGTTCCTCTTGTTTTCCCTCTTTTGTTCATCTTGTTCTTGGGGATTCCCCATCCAATTCGTGAAAGATCTCCCCATAGGGTTCCACCCTACATCATCTTGGTATCATGAGCCATGGTTGATCACGAAATTGGAGCCCCCCTCTTTGTTTTGTAGCCTTGTTTTGTGTGATTTCGTCCTAAATTCGAAAATTCCCCACCAAAAAATAGCCCCAATTTTTTTTGTGATTTGTTGGTTTGATGAGATTTCGTTGGATTTGATCCATGGATTTGGTGTTTGGCAAGTAGATCCACCCCTCTACCACCTTCCCCTACCTTCCACCCTTCGATTTTGACCTCAGATTCGAGATTTGCCACGGATCAGGAGCTGTTCGTCCGCTCCTCGAGGACCCCGTGCACGCGGGCCATCAGGACCCTGTGCACAGGGGGCCCCGTGCACACGGGCTTCGCAGACCCCGTGCGCACGGCCCTTCCTGTGCGCTTCGGCCACTGCCCTACCACCCATACCACACCCATACCACCCCAGCTACACCCCAGCCACGAGATCCATCATTGTGCCGTCCAGATCTGGAAGAAATCCGCCAAACCCGCATGTCCCAGGTGACCCCGTGCCCTCGGTGTGTGTACCGTGCGCACGGGACCCCGTGCCCACGGGCTCCTACCCTCGTGCGCACGACCCCCCCAGGTCAGCCACAAGCAGTTCACCGTTTTGCCCATAACTTCCACATCCGGAGTCCGATTTTCACGTTCTTTAGCTTGTTGAGTAGCTATTGATATCCACCATCCACCTAGATAGGTTCCAACACCATTTTACTCCACCAAAATTTCGTCATTTTGGCAAGATTGCCTAGGCCCTCCACCATATCATCCGCTACACCACCATCGACTTTCGCAACCTAACCCATCTTGATCCCCTTAGCATTAGTGGTTGCTTGAGGAGTGATTTGAGTCTCCTAAGGTGCTTCGGCTACTTAGGGACAATTGCTTCTTCACAAACCACCACCACTTCCACATTGCCATTTCCACTTCCACCATTTGACATTTGTCATTTGAGATTTTGAGTTTGCGGTTTTTACCGTTTCCTAAGGTGTTTCGGCTACTTAGGGACGGGTCTACATCATCTTGGTATCTACATCAAGAACACCACCACTCATCATCGCAAAGGACGGTAACCTCGACGACACCATTGTATATTCCCCTTGCAATTGCATTGTTAACCCCTAGCCCATTTTGCGTTACTTGCCTATCGAGACTAGCCATTTGAGTATTGTCAGCAACGTTACTTGTGCACATTAGTGATCATACTCCCCATCGCATACATACCATATCATCGTGGTGCATATATTGGTATCATATCTCGTGTCACAAGTTTGTTCCCGCATATACTCAATTGCTATCTTGGTTTGTGCATTGTGCAAAAGTGGCCATAGAAAAAAAGAGAATAAAGCTTTTAAGCAAAAGAAAGATGGCAAAGAAGCTTGTAAGCAAGTGCCATAGCATCATACCCCATCGCACATAAGATTGTCATATACGATCATCTTGGATCATCTTGAGAGAAACACCGGGAACCATACATACATAGCATACTTGGGATAGAAAGTTTATCCATTTTGCATCTTATAGGTTGTGCACAAGTGTCGTATCCGCCTATTGAGCAATCGTTCTAACGTCTCTCTTGAGTTGTGCAACACGAGCGTTTTCCGTGGATTCCACATTTTGTGCTCATTCCTTGGTTGCACGACCCCATTTATTTATCCGTGTGTGTGTTTCCGTGTACCACATATTGCTATTGGTCTACTTGTTTCACTTGCGAATTTGTGAATCTTTTCCAACATTATTGACTCTTGCTAACATTTTGCATCAAATTTTTGTGCCACTATCCTCACCGAGCTCTACCATAAGCTTTTACTTGTAGGTGTGAGTGAACAAGTCCGGTCCCAATTCCACTATTCTTTCATTTCACATTGAGTGATACAAGATACATCCTCAACTTTGGGAAAAGGTAGCTTGGTATTGTTTATCTCATTTCCTACTCACTTTTGCTCGAGTCTTGTGATGGATAGGCAAGGCATTTCCTCTTCGGTCTACGACAAAAACGATGGCGTGAACAACTACATCACCAAAGCGTCCATCTTTGATCTACAACGTCAAATGCAAGGCGCACAATCAAGATTGCGAGAGCGCATCGAGAACATCTCCATCGACATTCGTCACTCCGAAGCAAGGAAAAGGGACTACATCGACAAGAAGCTTTTCGCACATAAAGAGGAGCAAGACGCAAGGATGGAGGAGATTAGAACCTTGATCAAGTCTTCTTCCCCTTCGTCATCTTCAAAGCGGCCACATTCAAGTCACAAGTCTTCGGAGCGCGGCCACGATTCAAGTGCAAATCATCCCCGTCCACATCTACATGGCGACCACCTTCACGTTCGTGATCAACATTGTCATGAAGGGCAAGTCACATCCAAGCATCATGTGCACGACGACGACGAACGACATCTACCACGAGCTCAAGCACGACAACGACATCATCATCATGAAGATTCTCCACAAGCGCAAATGCACAAGTCCCAACAGGCCTACTTCACGCCAAGTCCAAGCTTCAAGATCACAAAAGAAGACCGCGAGACGACCACCACGAAGACGGTGCTACGGCTACACCAACCACTTTGGCATCTTCGCCAAGTGCTATCAAGGCATCTTCGCCTTTGGACGTACGACATATTCGCCTACTTCCCACGAGTAAGCCTACAACGACTTCATCAAGTCCAAAGCGACGACCTACGAGCGAGGGCGACACTTCCATCTTAGGAAGCCCCTCAAGGACGATGGCCGAGCATGGGAAACTCCCTTCGGTCATGGCGATGAGCTACGAGGTGCCACATCATATGAGCCTCCAACACCAAGACGGTGACAAGAAGGTCAAGAAAGGGCCATCCCCTTTGACCATGGCGATAGGAGTTGAGCATGGAGACATTGGCACCTACATCTCTCCGACACCCACATATGTCGAGATGCCCCATTTGTCATGTGAGGAGAGCCACCACCACATGAGTGACATGAGTGACTCCACCATATGTGACATGGAGAGCATTTCCTATGAAAGGATGAGTGTGACCACCACTAGCCCCACACATGAGAGCATGCCACACATCCTATGTGAGGTTGAGCACCATTCGAGTGACTCCACCAACCGTATGAGTGAGTGCATCCTTGTGGGAGTGAGTGAGCCACAACACTTAGTGAGTGAGGTAGTTGACAAGGCATGTGAGGCCACCATGATTTCTAACGACTTAACCTCTACTCCTAGTGTGTTTTCTTCTTTGGTGCTAGGTCTCCTACAAGATAACATGCCTATCCTCGATGAGTCCATCCCTACAAGGGACAAAATGATGGCCATGGTGGACGATGATGCACCCCCCACATGGTTCCATCAAGATGAAGATGACAATGAGACGATCTTCAACACCTCACCTACAACACATGAGCGACGTTCCAAAGGTAACATAGGTGATGGTGCTTCTCTTGTCCCACTAGTGGACGCTCTTGACAATGATTGCTACCATGATGTTGACCCACCTATTACCATGCTTCATGCTAGTGAAACTTAGTCATGCCTTGACTTACCTATTTATGATGAATATGATGATGAGCATGTTGAGTTGCCTAGTTGTGATGCTATGCTCCATAGGATATCATGTGAAAATTCTATTGGTCACATCATGTTTGACAATCCATTGAACTTGTCATATGCTATGAGTGAGATCTCCCATATTGCATCATTTCAATCTCAACATAGTAACTATGCATGCCCCATTAAAATAAATCCCATTTGCACATATAGCATAGATGACGAGATGATGGTCATTGGCTTTTGCTTCTCTTGTCATGATATTGCCATGCTTGCTTTAAATGATTTTCGCAATTCATCTACTATGCCATGCCATGATCACATTGAACCACATATGCTTTGTTTTGAATGTTGTCAATATTCTCCATGTAATGTTTCCACTATTGTTCATGAGGAGACCCTCATAGTTTCCTCATACATATTAGGTGATCTTGATACATTTCATACTTTGCATGATTCCCATGATAGTGTACACCATAAGCATTCCATGAATAACAATGCTCTAGATATTTTCCATGATGCATTACACAATTTGAGTCTCCATTATGCTATACATAATAACAAACCTCTCATGATGGATGGCATGTTTCTATATCATGCATCTCATTTATTTGAGCATTGGCTATTTTGTGCTCACCGACACATGCACGTGCGCATCATGATGGATGATGTGTACATCTACCATGCACACACAATTTTTCCTTTGTCTTTGTTTTGTGTAGGTATTCATGTATAATCGTCAACCTCTCAATCCCAAGAGTTGACGAAGCGATCTCTTGAGAGCAATGATGACTTGGAATCCCGTGGACTATCCTTACCACCGTTCCCTTCGCGCAAGGACTACGCGCATCTCTTCTGCTTGGCTCTCACACGGCTATGGGCCATTTACCACTAGTCACCTTATGCTCATTTTACCGTGTTCACTTTGCATGCTATGCTTGCTTCTATGCCTTTGCCATGCAATTGTGACCCTTGTTTGCATCTACCCATACTTCACCATTATGATATTCCTATGTGTATTTGCATGCTTGGTGGAGATCCTTGTTGCTTTTGCCATGTTTATCATGTGCCTCATGCTATTTTACTCATATCTTTCTTTCATGCTTGTGATATGTCATGTGCATTATTCATGCCCACTATTTGCACACATGACATGGTTGCCATGATTCCACCTAGTATGTTGCATCTTCACACTACTAGCTTGCTTGACTTGATTGCTATGATTGCTTGCTATGTTGCATCACCCATGTTCCACTATTACTTGCTTTCTTGGGTTGATGACATATATACTCATGCCTCTCACATGATATATCTTGATCATTGTCTCTTGTGTCTATTAGTTGCCTCTTTCATATCCACTTGTATTGAGTGCAACCATACTATGCTTATTGGTCTTGGAGACTTTGGCACCTTACTTGTGATGCATACTTCTTTCCTTGAGCCTCTTGTATTTGGTTGTTCTTGCATCATATGCCTCCACACTATGAAATGCTCCCTTGTACGTTCTTATGATGAGCATGATGCATACACTTGTTGGGTATCTTACCACTTGAATGATAGGTTTTGCATTTCCGCTAACCTCATTTGTTTTTCCAAGTGTTTGTCATGTTCTTTCATTTTGAAGGATTCACAAGGCATTACCGTCATGAGACATATTGGTTATGTGAAGGCATACATGATGTATAACTCCAACATCTTTGGGAACTTTCTTGAGGTGAACTCCTTCTCTTTGAGCCATCCTCGAATACGCATATTGAATGGGTCACTCTTTCATTGTTGTTTCCTTCTTGTTATCTACATGATACATCTCATGAATGGAGGAGCGACATTGGAGATTGGCTACATGGACCTTCACATTGAGGAGCGCTCGCACTTATTGGATGCACATTCGGAACTCCACTCATGCCTCGACATCGAGCTTTGGTACACCAACACCTCCATATTTGTTGATTGTGCTCATACATGTCATGCTCGATGGACATATCATACTCACCACAAGTTTGCACACCATGCATGGATTGACTCACATTATGATTGCCTTGTTGCATCTTGTATTCCCATGTCATCCATGATATATGAGCTTGTGCACTTCCTTAGCAAATTTGTTGTGATCTACCTTGATGGCATATTCATACATCATTATCATATTGTCAACCATCACTTGCATGATAACATACACATGTTGAGCATCCATTACCATATTCATGCTATTGATAAACCGTCTCACTATGACATCATTTTGCACCGTGGTTGCATTGATCATATTTACAAAACATTTGTGTGCACAACGTTTGCATGTCCTCCCATGAATGCTTTGCATCTCATTCTAGATCATCTTGTTAAGCTTCATGCGCTTTGTCACAACCAATATTGCCGCACGGACTCATTCTTACATGATGGAAACTTTGTGTGCGCTAACCATTGTATTTCCGAGTGTTGCTTGTGATTGCTCTTTTTGCATTCTATCACTCCGGTGACACCTTGGACTACTTGGATTGCGCCATGTCTTCAACTTTGTCCAACTACAAGTCCGTCTATGACAACCGTTTCCATGGTGATGAGGATCACGATCCGAGGTCGGATCTTTGCCAAGGGGGGGGGGGGGGGATGATGCGGAGCATCCCATGGTCATCCCCATGTACACTCCGACTACTCTCCATACCCCAAGAGGACATATGACGAGACCTCGAACATACGCCCTTGCAATTAAGGTGAACCCGCTCTTCTTCGAGAACACCATGAATATCCATTGGACTTGCTTGCTACCTCACCAAAGTGCTCTATGTGTCCTTAGGTACGAAGACCGACGACCATAAGCTGGTGAGGGACACCCCAAAGGAGTCAAAGAAGGACCACAAGGCCACATGGAGGAAGAAGGAGTGAAACAAGATGATAGAGGCAAAGGTGTCCCATCTTTCGATGAGATGATGGATTTCGCTTTGGTGGAAGTCGACTTTGACGATCCGACTACGAACGTGCGAGGACGTCGCGCCTTAGCAATCGCTAAACCAACTCCGAGAGGTTATTGACCACGCCGGAGCACGATCAACCTGACCATGAGGGTTTGTTTCCTGCGAGCAAACAAAGAACAAGCAAGAAACTGAGATTGCAATCTAGATATTGCGAATATAAGATGAAAGCTTTATTGATCAAGGTGGGGTTCTGTGACGCCTTTGTCTGGTCGTTGAACACAAACGAAGTACGCGAAGTTGCAGCTATGGCGAACTTTAATCTAAACAAAACCCAAAGTCTAAACGGTGCCCTAAGGGCTGTATATATGGAGGAAGAGAGGGGGAATTTCGTGTCCCTTGGTGGAGGGGTCCGAAATCAACCCTATCTCTTGTTTCCCCACACATACGGACTCTAAAAATAGCATATACTAATGTATTTCAAAATTACATGGGCCTGGCCCAATAAAAAGGTGACGCATCACCTATAATAGCCTCTGGACGAAATTTATGAAGTGGCATCTTGTATATTTTGTCCAAGGCTTCATGCACTCGTTATGGTGGCTTCAAAGACCTGAAGTCATCAGTCGTAACTCCGTTCTTGTTCCCCTTGCGCATGACATCATCTCCATGCTTTTTCTTGCTCCAATGTTCATCCTTCTCCAAGCTAGGCCCTTCATTTGTAAGCAAAACAAATGTATCCAATTTAGGCAGCATCATATTCTCATGAACATTAGAATCATTACCAAGAAATGAAAGTACCTGGTAATTTAGCTGGCGTGCGCGAGCTCTAGTAATTGGTCCAATATGTATAGCAACATGGGCTGTGGGTATAACGATGGTATTGATGTCCTCATCATCCTTCCCTTCTTGAAATGAAGTTGTCCTCGACGGAAGTTCATCTTCCTCACCCAAATAAGGCTTCAAATCTGCAATGTTAAAAGTGGGACTAACCCCAAAATCTGCAGGCAGATCTAGTAGAATGCAATGAACGATTATAAGCAAATTCAATATGAGGCAAGCATTCCTCCCACATTTTCTTATTATTCTTCAAAACAGCCCTAAGCATAGTAGACAACGTTCTATTGACTACTTCAGTTTGTCCATCAGTGTGGGGGTGACAAGTAGTACTAAAAAGCAGTTCAGTCCCCAACATAGCCCATAAACATCTCCAAAAGTGGCTAAGAAATTTAGTATCACGATCTAAAACAATAGTATTTGGCACACCATGCAAGCGAATAATTTCACGAAAGAACAAATCAGCAACATTAACAGCATCATCGCTTTTATGACATGGTGTAAAGTGTGCCATTTTCGAGAATCTATCCACGACAACAAATATGCTATCCCTCCCCTTCTTTGTTCGAGGTAAACCTAAAACAAAGTCCATAGATATATCCTCCCAAGGAACAATAGGTACAGGCAAAGGCATATATAAACCATGAGGATTGAGTCATGACTTATCTTTTTGACATGTAGTGCAGCGAGCAATAAAACGCTCAACATCCCGTCTCATCTTTGGCCAAAAGAAATGTGTAGCAAGTACGTCCTCCGTCTTCTTCACGCCAAAGTGTCCCATTAATCCTCCTCCATGCGCCTCCTGCAACAACAAAAGACGAACGGAGCTAGCTGGAATGCATAGCTTGTTAGCACGAAACACAAATCCATCGTTAATGACAAACTTGTTCCACATTCTTCCTTCTTTACAATTCTGCATTACATCTTTAAAATCAGCATCATGCACATATTGATCTTTGATGGTCTCCAAACCAAATATTTTGAAGTCAAGTTGTGAAAGCATAGTATAGCGACGAGACAATGCATCAGCAATAACATTTTCTTTTCCCTTCTTGTGTTTAATGACATAAGGGAAAGTCTCAATGAATTCAACCCATTTAGCATGTCTACGATTCAGTTTAGCTTGACTTTTAATATGTTTCAAAGATTCATGATCAGAATGTATAACAAATTCTTTGGGCCATAAATAATGTTGCCATGTTTCTAAAGTCCGAACAAGAGCATATAATTCTTTATCATAAGTAGAATAATTCAGACTAGGCCCACTCAATTTTTCAGAAAAGTATGCAACAGGTTTGCCATCTTGTAATAACACACCTCCTAATCCAATTCCACTAGCATCACATTCAAGCTCAAAAGTCTTATTAAATCAGGAAGTTGGATTAAAGGAGCATGTGTCAACTTATCTTTCAATACCGTGAAGGCTTCTTCCTGTGCGGTACCCCAAAGAAAAGGCACATCTTTCTTTGTAAGCTCATTGAGAGGTGCAGCAATGGTGCTGAAATCTCTCACAAAATGCCTATGGAATCCAGCGAGGCCAAGAAAACTCCTCACTTGTGTGACCGTTTTGGGCTGCGGCCAACTCTCAATAGCTTCAATCTTGGCTTTATCAACTTCAATTCCCTGTGGAGTAACAACATAGCGAAGAAAAGATACTCGGTCGGTGCAAAAGGTGCACTTCCCAAGGTTACCAAACAAACGTGCATCACGTAGAGCAATAAAAACAACACGTAAATGTTCCAAATGTTCTTCCAAAGATCTGCTATAAATCAGTATATCATCAAAATAGACTACCACAAATCGTCCAATGAAAGCACGTAAAACTTCATTCATTAGTCCCATGAAAGTACTAGGCGCATTAGTTAACCCAAAAGGCATGACTAACCACTCATATAATCCAAACTTAGTATTAAATGTTGTTTTCCATTCATCCCCCAATTTCATACGAATTTGTTGGTATCCACTACGCAAATCAACTTTGGAGAATATTGTAGAGCCACTCAATTCATCAAGCATATCATCTATCCTAGGAATAGGATGACGATAATGAATAGTAATATTATTAATGCCTCTACAATCAACACACATACGCGATGTACCATCCTTTTTGGCACTAGAATAATAGGAACAACACAAGGACTAAGGGATTCGCGTATATAACCTTTGTCGAGAAGCTCTTGTACTTGACGCATAATCTCCTTCGTCTCCTCTGGATTGGTACGGTATGGTGCACGGTTTGGCAGTGAAGCACCGGGAATTAAGTCAATATGATGCTCAATCCCTCGAATAGGCGGTAATCCCGGTGGCACGTCTTGTGGAAAGACGTCAGCGAACTCCTGCAAAATGTTAGTGACAGCAGGAGGCAAAGAGGAAGGCACGTCCTCGAATGAAAATAATGCCTCTTTGCACACAAAAGCATAGCAAACAGATTTGCTGAAATCTAGCTCATCAATATCAGATTTGGTGGCAAATAAACATGCACTTTTCAATTTAATTTCAGAAGCAACACTAGATGGTTTATTATTAGGCTTCATTTGTTGCTCAAATTCTTTTGCCACAATCTGATTTTCACTCTTATTCTTCTCCTGTTTTGCTTTATTAGCTCTATTAATATCATCTTTCAAAATGGAATCAGGAGTCATAGGAAGCAAAGTAATATTTTTATCCTTATGAACAAGAGTATACTGATTGTTTCTACCATGGTGTACAGAATTTTTATCAAATTGCCATGGTCTACCAAGTAATAAGGAACATGCTTGCATAGGTACCACATAACAATCAACATAATCAGCATATGTAGAGATACTAAAATGCACACGAACAGTACGTGTTACCTTAACCTTGCCGCTGTTGTTGAACCATTGGATGTAGTAAGGATGTGGATGTGGTCTTGTGGTGAGAGAAAGCTTCTCCACCATCTCCATGCTAGCCAAGTTGTTGCAGCTCCCTCCGTCTATGATGACGCGCACAGAACATTCCTTCACAATTCCCTTGGTATGGAACAAATTGTGCCTCTGATTTTGCTCAGCTTGTGTGACCTGCACACTCAAAACACTTTGAGCAACTAAACATTCGTACCTGTCAGCGTCTTCAGGAGCCATGTATTGCGTCTCATGATCAGAATCATCTCCACCATGTTCTTCACGTGTAATAAGAGCCAAAGTCTCCTCATCGTAGTCACCAGAGGACTCATACCCACCATCCTCGGTAGCAATCATCACACACTGAGATTTGCATTCTCTCGCATAATGACCTCCTCCCTTACAACGGTGACAAATAATATCACTTGTGTGCCCTGTTGATGCTATGGAAGAAGAAGAACGTTATGCTGGCCCCGCAGGTGCGCTCTTGGCAGATAATGGTGGTTGTGCCTGTTTTCTTGTATCACGGCTGGAGGTGGCACCTGATGGAGGTGCTGGTGCAGTTGAAGTAGAAGATGCACGCGGTGTCCATGATGAAGGTCGGCCTGCAGAAAAGTTAGTTCGCGCCAATGCTTGTCGATCCTGCACTTCACGTTCAGCTTTACAAGCAAGATGGAATAAACAAGTGATATTTGTATACTCCTTATAGTCTAGAATGGTCTGAATCTCTCTATTTAATCCACCCAGAAAACATGCAAGCATAGCTTCATTCTCCTCAACAATACCACATCTAATCATGCCAGTTTGTAATTCCTGATAATATTCTTCTACAGAATTTTTCCTTGTCTTAAATGCTGCAATTTTTGAAGCAATTCACGTTGATAATATGGTGGAACCCAATGCGTACGCATAGCAGTTTTCAAAGCAGCCCAAGTAGTTGGAATAGGATATAATCTACAATGTTCAGACCACCATACACATGCAAAACTAGTGAAAGCACAAGCAGCAGCAGCAACCCGTCTCTCCTCAGGATATTGTAAACATGTAAATCGTTGTTCAGTTTCTAACTCCCAAGTAAGATATATATCAGGAACATATCTACCCTCAAATGGTGGAATATTCAATTTCAGTTTAGGAATATGGACATCATCTCGTACCTGAGGTGGTGGTGCGGGCCTACCATTGCGAATATATACCTGAGGTCGACCTGCTGGTGGTGGTGCTGGTGGCTGCACGTAGTTCTGATTTTGATCAACCTCATCCTCATAATCGCCTGTATATTCATCATCCTCCGCATCAGCAGCAGGAGCCACAGAAGTATCAACAGCAGCACCAACAGTTTGGCCAGGCCGAAGAAGTACCCGGCTCGCTCGGCGGAGGGCTGTTTCGCGACCTGGAGGTAATTGTTGTTGTTGTTACAGAGGTGCGGCAGGTGTAGCCGGTGGTGGAGGACGCGCAAGCAGTTCATTAAATATGTTATCGAGCTTTGTTTCGAACGTCTTCTCAAGGCCAGTGATCTTCTCCATGGCCTCTTCAAAATTGTTCAGCACATCTTGCACCTGTTCAGTCATCATTTGCTGAAACTTATCATGAAGCTCCTTGTTCGATAAGTTCTCCCAGTCAATCTCGTCGGCTTGTGATCCTGGCATGGTTAGCAGCAATAGAAACACACAAGAATATGATCCTACAGACTACGAACAAGTGGTGGTGGTGGGTGTCACAAATCCGTCAAGGAAACACGAATCGGAAACTAGACTAGATGGATCTCGAAAACAAACCTAATATGCAAGGAACTCGGATTGGTGGTGGTATATGGCAGCGGTGGTGGTAGCGGTGGTAGTATATGGATATGGATCGGTGGTGGTATATGGATACAGATTGGTCGTGGTATATGGATACGG
Organism: Triticum aestivum; assembly: GCF_018294505.1. NCBI lineage: Eukaryota > Viridiplantae > Streptophyta > Magnoliopsida > Poales > Poaceae > Triticum > Triticum aestivum. The sequence goes on from NC_057798.1 coordinate 337,169,034, forward strand.
ATTCGGAGCGGTGGTGGTAGGTGACAGGGGCGATGATGATGGTGCGGTGGCGGCGTGACAACTTATGACCAGAACTCGAAACTCTAAAAGACTAACGCTAAGACCAGCAACTAGAGATGATGATGCAACCACAAATTCAACAAAGCAAAACCCTAAAAAAATTATGCAAAGGCTCAGATTGGTTCAGATATGATGAACTAACCCTAATTTTTTTTTGCTTTTTCGTGGACTGTAGGTATGAAGAACAGACTCGATCTAAACTACGAAAAACTGTAAAATCTCACCGAGCAACCTGGAAATCTCATACCACTAGATAGAGGCAAAGGTGTCCCGTCTTTCGATGAGATGATGGATTTCGCTTTGGTCGAAGTCGACTTTGATGATCCGACTACGAACGTGCGAGGACGTCGCGCCTTAGCAATTGCTAAACCAACTCCGAGAGGTTATTGACCACGCCGGAGCACGATCAACCTGACCACGAGGGTCTGTTTCCTGCGAGCAAACGAAGAACAAGCAAGGAACTGAGATTGTAATCTAGATATTGCGAATATAAGATGAAAGCTTTATTGATCAAGGTGGGGTTATGTGACGCCTTTGTCTGGTCGTTGAACACAAACGAAGTACGCGAAGTTGCAGCTATAGCGAACTTTAATCTAAACAAAACCCAAAGTCTAAACGGTGCCCTAAGGGCTGTATATATGGAGGAAGAGAGGGGGAATTTCGTGGCCCTTGGTGGAGGGGTCCAAAATCAACCCTATCTCTTGTTTCCCCACACATACGAACTCTAAAAATAGCCTATACTAATGTATTTCGAAATTACATGGGCCTGGCCCAATAATAAGGTGATGCAGCACCTATAATAGCCTCTGGACGAAATTTATGAAGTGGCATCTTGTATATTTCATCCAAGGCTTCATGCACTCGTTATGGTGGCTTCAAAGACCTGAAATCATCACTCGTAACTCTGTTCTTGTTCCCCTTGCGCATGCCATCATCTCCATGCTTTTTCTTGCTCCAATGTTCATCCTTCTCCAAGCTAGGCCCTTCATTTGTAAGCAAAACAAATGTATCGAATTTAGGCAGCATCATATTCTCATGAACATTAGAATCATTACCAAGAAACGAAACTACCTGGTAATTTAGCTGGCGTGCGCGAGCTCTAGTAATTGGTCCAATATGTATAGTAGCTGGGGCTGTGGGTGTAACAATGGTATTGATGTCCTCATCACAAGATCAACACTGCACCTCCCAGGCGACCCCGTGCCCACAGGCCTCGAAGACCCCATGCGCATGGACTACTCAGAGAGTTGGCGCTGGAGCACCCCCTGCGCACGGGCCTATACCGTGCCCACGGGACCCCCATGCGCACGGGCCCAACTTACCCCATGCACACGGGCTCATCAGGATGGGCGGCTGTGATCCCCAATCCGAGCCCCTCTTCACCCACTTCGACCTCAAGACTATATAAACCGTACCTAGGGCTATGTTTAAGGGAAGGAAAAAGTAGTTGATAGACATTTGTGAGCTTTGCTCCATGGATCCACTCCACTAGGAGATCAAGACCTCCTCTTGGCGTGACCAAACATCAAGACCTCCTCCTTCGGGGAGGATCCCAATCATAGGATCATCAAGCCCTCATCTCCTCCATAGGATTTGGGATGAACTCTACCATATATCTTATTTCCCTTTGATTGTTCATCTACCTTGTGGATCTTTTGTGTTTGATTGTCTAGTGGATGTGTGATTTGACTTGTTCTTGAGTGTTCCTCTTGTTTTCCCTCTTTTGTTCATCATGTTCTTGGGGATCCCCCCTCCAATTCGTGAAAGATCTCCCCATACATCAATGATCATGATGTATGAATATGCCATCGAGGTAGATCACAACAAATTTGCTAAGGAAATGCACCAACTCATATATCATGGATGACATGGGAATACAAGATGCAACAAGCCAATCATAATGTGAGTCAATCCATGCATGAGGTGCAAACTTGTGGTAAGTATGATATGTCCATCGAGGCATGAGCGGAGTTCCGAAGGTGCATCCAATAAGTGCGAGCGCTCCTCAATGTGAAGGTCCATGTAGCCAATCTCCAATGTCGTTTGAGGGAGTCCTGGATTAGGGGGTGTCCGGATGGCCGGACTATGACCTTTGGCCGGACTCCCGGACTATGAAGATACAAGATTGAAGACTTCATCCCTTGTCTGGATGGGACTTCCCTTGGCGTGGAAGGCAAGCTTGGCGATACGATATGAAGATCTCCTCCCATTGTAACCGACTATGTGTAACCCTAGCCCTCTCCGGTGTCTATATAAACCGGAGAGTTTTAGTCCGTAGGACGAACAACAATCATACCATAGGCTAGCTTATAGGGTTTAGCCTCTCTGATCTCGTGGTAGATCAACTCTTGTACTACCCATATCATCAATATTAATCAAGCAGGAGTAGGGTTTTACCTCCACCGAGAGGGCCCGAACCTGGGTAAAAACATCGTGTCCCTTGTCTCCTGTTACCATCCACCTAGACGCACAGTTCGGGACCCCCTACCCGAGATCCGCCGGTTTTGACACCGACATTGGTGCTTTCATTGAGAGTTCCTCTGTGTCGTCACCGACAGGAAGGATGCCGCACCCCGTCTTTAAAGACGGCACTGTTGCTAAAGGAGCTTTGGCTGTCGGCCAAACTCTCTAGCTAGGCAGTTTTTTGATGACCGCCTGTTCGGCCGCCGCGCCGCGATGACCTCTCGGGTCATCGAAAGCAATCTCCAGATCAGCTCGGAACTTGCCGAGCAGTTAGATCCGATGGAGCTCTCTTCCCTAAACGAGCTCTTGGGTCGCATCGCCGCCCTGGGAGTCGCTACAGATTACGGCCAGATTGGGCTCAAACCCGATCAGAGAGAGATCGACTCTCCTCAGGTCACCCACCACGTTGAAGTGGTGGAAGAACAATGCGGTGAATCTTTGCCCATCCTAAGGACCAGATGTGTCCGGATTCCCGACCCCTCCAAGCCGGATATCCGTGGAGGGGAGGATGTCGCCCAAGCCCTGAACCTAAAGTCAGGCAGCAGGCCTGCTTCATTGAATAACGTCCAAGAAAACAAGCTTCCGAATTCGGAAATTTCTTGGCCCCTGAGTCTTAGATCGGGCGAGGTTCCGGATTTAAATCCACCCGCCCACCAAAATATAAGGGATCTATCCCAAATACGGCATGAGCCCGGGGAAACAGTACACCACTACTGGGCCAGATTCCTCCTGGTTATGTAACATCCCAAAATTCTAAATTTTTGGAATGTTATAATAAATAGATAGTTTTGATTGATTGTTTGCTTGATTAATTGATTGAGTGAAATTTGAAACTTTTGAAAGTTAAATGAGAAGGAATAAAAGGACTTTCCCAAACTTTCACCTTTGCTTTCTGATCTCCACGGATTCAAATACTTTTCAAACACAAAACCCTGGAGTGAAGATAATACGACTTCTTCCATTTAAATAAATGAAAAGGGTTTTGAAAAGAGTTGAATTTCATTCGGAAATATTTCCAATTCATAAACTTCATGCAACTCAATGATTTTCATGAGAGAAGATAAAATGACTTGTTCAAAACATATGAAATATGAGTTGGGAGTTTAAAAGAAATCCAATTTAAAGTCCTTTGAAAATTATTTTCAATTTGGACTTAGTTGGGTTTTATTCAAATTATTTTTCTCCAAAAATAAAATATATGGAAATTAGGGTAACATGATTCCCTACATCAAAAAAATTGGAGAGAAATAAATTTGAAACCATTTTGGTATTTTTTTAAATGATTTTATTGGGTTTTAAATAGGTCAGTAGCACTCTTTGAATTATTAGAATTTTTGTGGATTTTAGTTGAAGCTAGAATAATGTTCAGCTTGTAGGAAATCTTTTTCTGAAAATTTTGATATATTATATGCTTATATAATATATTTATTTGTTTGGCTTTATTATTTTGTTTGTCAGAAAATGTTTAAAAAAACTTCTTCTCTCGCCGACTGGGCCGGCCCAGCTCCTCAGCCAGGCCCAGCCCAGCCGCACCGCTTTCCTCCACTGAGCGGGAGTCCGCCGCCGGCACGCCGTTCGCCGCCGCCGTGACCGACCCGGCCACCTCCGTGCCGCCTTGCCCCCTCCTCCACGCAACCCCTCGCCCCGTCCCCTATATAAGCGCCGCCTCCGCCACCCTCTTCTCCCTCTCGCATCGCTCCGCGCTGCCGCATCTCAAAGCCGCCACCGCCGCTGCCGAAGCCTCCGCTCCACCGCACTCCGCCACCACTGCCACCTCCGCCCCTCGCCGCCGTCTCCGCCCTCGCCCCCGACCCCGGGGCCACCGTCCCCGAGTTCGCCGGAGCCGCCACTGCCGTTGTCCGTCGTAGCCAACCGTCGCCGCCGGTTTTCGAAGAAAACCGCCCCGACCGGTAAAACGGTTGCCCCGGTTCGAATCGGTTTATTTTTTTCTGTTTAGTTAGGTTTTCTGAAAACCCTAGATTTGTTTTTTTACTTTAATATTTAATGAATGCTTTCTGTTTAGTTAGTTTTAGTGAACGTTTCCGTTCTGTAGATCTGTGTATCGAACGTTCGTTTGATAGGATTTTTTCTTTTCTTTTTATTTTCGGTCAGGGACTCATCCGTGGATATTATGTTTACAAATTAGTCCCTGTACTTCAATCGATCACTCCTTTTTACTCCTCAGTCCAAAACCAACGAAACCAACGCTCACTTCTTCGTTATGATCCCCTCTATCCAGATAAACAACTTAAACATGTTTTTGACAATTTAAAAATTGAGTTTAGTTCAGATTAGTATTCAATCTTGTTTCATCTCTAACTTGAGTTTCGTACCTTCGTTTGAGTTGATTCTTTTTGCAAATCGAAGCTCTTGACCTAAATTTTCTGATAAGATCAAGTTCTTATAATTTTGGTACTGTTAGAAATTGTTTTATGTTGCAAGAGTTATTTGCTTGGTTTTGATGTTTTATAACTCGTTTTTCTTCATTCTTTTCGATTCTTCTGAGTGATGTGTGGTTACTATTGCTTGCTTACGATAGATTGAACGGAGTGAGACGAATAGAACTATCAAGAGTTTTGAGTGCGAATCATCTTCATCAACCGTACAGGCAAGTTCACACTTTGATCATACCTCTTTTACTACCCAGTTTTATTGCATTAGATCAATCCTCAAACATTGCATGAATAGGATCTACTTAAACCGTGGGATGGGAAGTAGTTGAGGTAGTACCTATTACCTATTTTACTATCAAACCTTTGGGAGTTACTTCTACGTTTGCTTATTATGCCATGCTATGCTAGTAGACGTTGATTGGGTGAGTGATATCCATGACAGATGTGAGTTTTGTTAATTTAAAGGTTTATCTAAGGTGGCAACTTAAATACACATCTGGGTGGATTGAGGCACCTGGGTTTCCAGGACTTGCCAGTTTCTTTTTGGACCGCCACCCAGGCTCAAAGGGATATTGAGATTATTCATGCTAGAAACTTACGTGTGCAGCCACAAGCCATTATGGGCTCTGGCGTAGTTGATTAAGTCGTGCGAACTCTTACAGGGTAGACTAGTAGATGTAGGGGAAAGTAGGTGTACCGGTCTATCCATCATAAGGTGCTAGCGCTTCTGAAAGACTATGTCTCGGTCATCCGTTTCTCAAACACCACGTAGTGCGAGAAATCCAACGGAGGCGATCGAGTCTTGTGGGGAAAAGTGCGCAAACCTCTGCAGAGTGTACAAACTAATCATGATTAGCCGTGTCCCTGGTTATGGACGTTTTGAGTATCTAGTACTTGGATTATCATGTTGATCTCATCACGTTACTTAATATAATTTGTTGGGTTTAATGATGATGCTTAATTGGGATTGAGAATGCTGTCAACCATTCTCAATGTTTAACGACCACCATGATAGTTAAATAAAATTTATTCCTTTGCAGTAGGGAAAAATTGGCTTTATGCAAAAACCATTAACCATAGAGCTTTCCACCAGCCAAATATGCATGTAGTGATAGTTATTATTCTTCATTGCTCTATGGTGTGAATTTGCCAGTACATTCAATGTACTGACCTACATGGCTGCAACGTCTCATGTTGCAGGATATCTTACGACGAGTAAGTGATACGTTAGGGTTACGGTTTCTACACTCAACTTTGCCGTTGGTGTTTATGGGAATCCACAACCTTGTTACTTCCGCTATTTGGATTGTGGTAATAGTATTTACGTTACTTTATACATGTGATTTACCTCTGTTATAAATCCTCAAGTACTGTGTGTGTCAGCATACCGATCCAGGGATGACACTTAAGCACAGAGATTCGATCCATTCGGGTTGGGTCGCTACAGGTTATGAACAGGATAAAGGACTGCCGTGAGAAGGACGCAATTTCATTCTTCTGTAACAACTGCACAGACATTGGAATCCTCAACGCCATAAGTCGCCACGAAATTACACGCTTCGCCGACTTGACATCCATAGTACGAAAGTACTGTACGACAGAATGCGTTCGGAAAACCGAAACTAAATTCTGGGACAATCCGGCCCTGAATACAATCCCAGTCCGAAACAAAAGGGCGCATTATTGCCAGGCACCTGAGCCAAAAAGCCAAAAACAAAAAACCTCTATAGGGTATGGGACCGTACTGGAAGGATGGCTCAATGGACCCTGTAAAATTCATAGTTCAGGGGAAGTCACACCAACTCACAGCCTTAGAGCATGTTGGATACTCCGGCAGGTGGCCAGAAGTGGCGAGGAGCTTCTAACTCCAGAATCCACAGAGCACCACCCCAGAAACGCCAGTACGGTGTCAACAGTCTTCGAGACTTTCGCATCAAACAATGCGAGGAAACGAATGCTCCGCAGCCTTACCAAAGTCTACCAAGTAGCAATAATAAATCCATGGAGTGACACGGCTATTACCTTTAATGCCAGTGACGAACCTAAATTCCGGACAGCCCGAGCACTAGCTGCACTGGTCCTCAGTCCGATAGTGGACGGCTTCCGGCTTACAAAGGTACTCATGGACGGTGGCAGCAGATTGAACCTCATATATGAGGAAACACTACGAAAAATGAAAATAGACTGGAGCCGCATTGAGCGAAGCAACACAACCTTTAGAGGAATAATCCCCAGCCGGGAAGCATGCGGTTCAGGGAAAATCACACTGGACGTGGTGTTCGGCATGCCGGATAATTACAGATCCAAGGAGGTCACATTTCAAGTGGCCCCGTTTAGCAGCGGATACCACGCTCTACTAGGGCGAGAAGCATTCACAATTTTTCAAACTATACCCCATTACGGGTACATGAAGCTCAAAATGCCCGGACCCAACGAAATCATCACTCTTGCTAGTGATCCGGACACAGTGCTCCGCGCTGAAAACAAGACAGGTGCACTGGCCCTCGAGTCATTATTCGAAGCCCTGGCGGCCGAGGAACTAACTGTGTTGCGCTCCACGGTGGACAGGGATGACGTGATACTCGACAAAAGATCCAAGTCCACCTCCTTCAAGCCGGCAGAAGAAATAGTCAAGTTCCAAGTCCATCCAACGGACACTACAAAAATGGCCTCCATCGGGGCACAACTAAAACCTGATGTAGACGCCGCACTCAGAGAATTCCTACGAGAAAATTGGGACATTTTCGCCTGGCACCCTTCAGACATGCCAGGAATCCCACGCAGGCTGGCCGAGCATAGCCTGAACATCCTAAAAGGATTCAAGCCCGTTAAGCAGACTCTTCGGTGTTTCTCCGAACCCAAGAGACAAGCCATGGGAGAGGAGCTAGCAAAACTACTGGAAGCCGGATTCATCAGAGATATAAAACATCCGGACTAGCTAGCAAACCTGGTGATGGTACCAAAGAAGGACAAATCCTGGCGCCTATGCGTCGATTTCAAATCCGGCCCGGAAGCTGCAACACTATTTCCAAGAGTGTTCGATAACAGTAGCTTCCAAAGTACCTCTTAATGACATTATAAAGAACCGCGACGCGATGGGCCGGATTGCCAAATGGGCCATTGAGCTCCTCCCGTTCGACATAACTTACAAGCCACGGCGAGCTATTAAGTCGCAGGTTTTGGCTGACTTCATCGCCGAATGGACTGAAGCCGAGCTCCCTAAAGAGTATGGCGCATATTCCAACTGGATCATGCACTTCGATGGCTCCAAAATGTTGGCTGGCCTGGGGGCTGGCATCGTTCTGACGTCCCTAACCAGAGATACAGTCCAATACATACTTCAGATAATGTACACAGACTCCAACAACACAGCCGAATACGAGGCCCTTCTACATGGTCTCTGGATGGCAGTCTCCATGGGCATTCAGCGCCTAGAGGTCCGCGGGGATTCAAACCTCACGATATCCCAAATAAATGGAGACTTTGATGCCAAGGATCCGAAAATGGCAGCTTATCGCAACACTGTCTTAAAGATGTCAGCTCGGTTTGACGGGCTCGAATTTCACCATATAGCCCGGGAGAACAACCAGGCAGCAGACGTGTTGGCACGCATTGGCGCAAAGCGCGATGCCGTCCCTCCCAACATATTCCTAGAGAGGCTTTTCAAGCCATCCGTATCATGGGAGGGAGAGTCCGGAAACAACAGCCCGGACACGACCACACTACCCCTCACCGAACATTCTGACATAGTTGGTGGCTCCGCCAACGAAACAACACCATCAGCCCACACAATAATGGCAGTCATTGCCCCGTGGACAGAACCATTCCTAGCCTACCTAACTAAGCAGGAACTTCCCAGGACCAAAACGAGGCCCGCTGCATAGTGCAGCGATCTAAAGCCTATAAAGTCCACGAGGGAGAGCTATATAAGAAAAGCACAACCGGAGTCCTTCAAAGGTGTATCTCCGAAGAAGAAGGGCAAAATCTTCTGGCTGAAATTCATGCCGGACTCGGCGGGCATCACGCCGCAGCCCGGGCCCTTGTAAGCAAGGCCTTCCATACCGGATTTTATTGGCCGATGGCCCGGGCAGACGCTCAGGACTTAGTGCAGCGATGCGTCGGTTGCCAATTATTCGCTAATCAAAGCCACATGCCGCCTACCACCCTACAAACCATAACCATTACCTGGCCTTTTGCGGTCTGGGGGTTTGACATGGTTGGACTCCTTGAAGGAGGAACCCACAAGAAAAAATATCTACTGGTCATGGTGGACAAATTCACCAAATGGATAGAGGCCAAGCCTGTAAAGATGGCCGAATTCGGACCGGTGATAGACTTCATATCTGGGGTTGTACACCATTACTGTGTCCCCCACAGCATCATAACTGACAACAGCACAAACTTCACGGCCGACGAAGTTAAACTCTGGTGCAAAAACATGGGCATCAAGCTCGACTACGCTTCAGTCTATCACCCACAAACTAACGGTCAAGTCGAGCGAGCCAACGGTATCATCATGAGCGGCATCAAACCCAGACTAGTGCGATCCCTCAAGGAATCTAACATGCACTGGGTAGAGGAGCTTGACTCCGTACTCTGGGGGCTGCGGACCATGTCGAACTGCACTACCGGATTCACACCATTTTTATGGTATACGGCGCAGAGGCAGTCCTGCCCTACGACATAATTCATGACTCACCTCGCGTGCGCATGTACGAAGAAAGAGAAGCCGAGCTCGATCGGCAGGACAGCTTGGACGCATTGGAGGAGGAGCGCGACGTGGCAAAAGCCCGTTCCGCATTCTATCAACAACAGGCTCGAAGATATCAAAGTAGAGAAGTACGGGCCAAAACTTATAACGTTGGCGAACTGGTTCTACGCGTGCCGGACAAGAAAAAGGACAAACTAAAGCCCAAATGGGAGGGTCCCTTCATAATCGACCAAGTATTGACTGGTGGAGCGTACCGTCTGCAAAACGCATCCGACAACCGACTCGAGCCGAACCCATGGAACGCAGCACGCCTACGAAGATTCTACGCCTAGCGACAGACTCCGTGTTCGTCTCCTTCCTCTGTCCCTTTTTTTTATTTTTTTCAAATTAGCTGCCTGGTATTTCTCTCCTTCTCCCTACCCTTTTTCTCCCAAGCCCTTAGGGGCTTGCCTGCGCGTTGTTCACACATACTTGACGCGCCACCCGCGCTCATTATACCTGGGGGCTTCTTTATCAGAAGTTTATATAAACGGGCCTCATGCCCAAAACATGTGTGACACTTCCGCATGAACCTTTTATACACCATTATATGCATCGATATGACTTAAGTTTTGGCCAAGCTGGGTTGCCTGGCTCCTGTGCTTACCCCTACATTCCCGTTTGTTCGGCTAGGTGGTAAAGGGAGCACATCTGTGATTGTTACTTCCGGGTCAGCCGGATGTGTACCTCAGACTGGGTGAAGCCGAAAGCTAGCGTTCTTAAGGGAATATTCGGTCGGTGAACTAAAAGATGATTTTTCTTGTTTATTTATCTGCCCCCAGATGCTTTTTCCGCTCTTTCTCGCAGTTCGAACATGCACTTTAGGGCATGCCTCCCAGGGAAAGGAACCCCTAACGGAACTATTCTCCCTGGAAGATGTTTCTTACTAACCATGTAATCTAACATAACTAGTTGGGCACTTGTCTGCTAAAGCACTTATTGAAGGAAATATGCCTTAGAGGCAATAATAAAGTTATTATTTATTTCCTCATATCATGATAAATGTTTATTATTAATCCTAGAATTGTATTAACTGGAAACATAATACATGTGTGAATACATAGACAAACATATAGTCACTAGTATGCCTCTACTTGACTAGCTCATTAATCAAATATGGTTATGTTTCGTAACCATAGACATGTGTTGTCATTTGATTAATGGGATCACATCATTAGGAGAATGATGTGATTGACATGACCCATTCCGTTAGCCTAGCACTTGATCGTTTAGTATATTGCTATTGCTTTCTTCATGACTTATACATGTTCCTGTAACTATGAGATTATGCAACTCCCATTTACCGGAGGAACACTTTGGGTGCTACCAAACGTCACAACGTAACTGGGTGATTATAAAGGAGTACTACAGGTGTCTCCAAAGGTACATGCTGGGTTGGCGTATTTCGAGATTAGGTTTTGTCACTCCGATTGTCGGAGAGGTATCTCTGGGCCCTCTCGGTAATGCACATCACTATAAGCCTTGCAAGAAATGTAACTAATGAGTTAGTTACGGAATGATGCATTACGTAACGAGTAAAGAGACTTGCCGGTAACGAGATTAAACTAGGTATTAGATACTGACGATCGAATCTCGGGCAAGTAACATGCCGATGACAAAGGGAACAACGTATGTTGTTATGCGGTTTGACCGATAAAGATCTTCATAGAATATGTAGGAGCCAATATGAGCATCCAGGTTCCTCTATTGGTTGTTGACCGAGAATAGTTCTAGGTCATGTCTACATAGTTCTCGAACCCATAGGGTCCGCACGCTTAACGTTACGATGATAGTTTTATTATGAGTTTATATATTTTGATGTACCGAAGGTTGTTTGGAGTCCCGGATGTGATCCAGGACATGACGAGGAGTCTCGAAATGGTCGAGACATAAAGATTGATATATTGGAAGCCTATATTTGGATATCGGAATCATTCCGAGAGAAATCGGGATTTTTCCGGAGTACCGGGGGGTTACCGGAACCCCTCCGGGGGTTATTGGGCCTACATGGGCCATGAGGGAGAAGAGGAGGGCCGGCCAGGGCAGGCCGCGTGCCCCCTCCCCCCTAGTTTAAATAGGACAAGGAGGGGGGGGCGGCGCCCCCTTTCCTCTTTCCCCTCCCCCCTTTCCTTCTCCACCAAGGCAAGAGGGGGGAGTCCTACTCCCGGTGGGAGTAGGACTCCTCCAGGCGCACCCCTTGGGGGCCGGCCGCACCTCCCCCTCCCTCCTTTATATACGGGGGCAGGGGGGCACCCTGCAACACACAAGTTGATCTACGTGATCGTTCCTTAGCCGTGTGCGGTGCCCCCCTCCACCATATTCCACCTCTGTCATATCGTCGCGGAGTTTAGGCGAAGCCCTGCGCCGGTAGAACATCATCATCGTCACCACGCCGTCGTGCTGACGGAACTCATCCTCGACACTTTGCTGGATCGGAGTCCGGGGATCGTCATCGAGCTGAACGTGTGCTGAACTCGGAGGTGCCGTACGTTCGGTACTTGGATCGGTCGGATCGTGAAGACGTACGACTACATCAACCGCATTGTCATAACGCTTCTGCTTACGGTCTACGAGGGTACGTGGACATTACTCTCCCCTCTCGTTGCTATGCATCACCATGATCTTGCGTGTGCGTAGGAATTTTTTTGAAATTACTACGTTCCCCAACACTTATGACCCCTACGCCTTGTCTCCATGCATGCCCCGGTTCTCACATAACCAAGAGGGTATTTGGACACACTCCGGACTATCGGGTCCAGAGGTTGAAGCGAAAAGGTCCGCAATGACAAATGATCTACAATCCGGCTAGAAGGCCATTTTCATGTCATTTTAAATTACATAGTCAATTTGACTCGGTATATTCTTCTTCAATACCATCCAACAGGCGGTTTAATTTACAATCCTGTTGAGAATACTTGGCAGCCAGCTCTACCTGGCCATACACTAAACTAACAGGGATCTCCTTTCCGTCATGCCCCATAGGGCCGACCTCGGCCATGTGGTTCGGGTCAGCCTTCGTGTACCGAGTCTTCACCATGGCCCAGGCCTCCCTGGCACCTTGACGGCAGGCCGATATCTTCCACAACCGGAAGCACTACCGCACTCCCTCCAGCTTCTCTGCAAGCTCCCCAAGGCCTTCGTGCATGGAGAGGGATGGCCACATAGCCTGGACGACGCCTTGCATCGCCTGCCGAACTCGTTCATGCAGTTGCAACAGCTCGGGAAGAAGGTCCCGCGCTGAACCGGGCATTTCCTTCGCAGGACGACCTGTCAGCATATCTACAGACATAGCTCCGTCAATCGACTTCCTCTCCGAACTCTTTTTCCTAAGATTCGTTCAAGCACTTACTAAAAATGCCGCGTCGAAGTCGCCGATTCTCCTTTACGGAAGCAGACAGCTGAGCACGAACATCCTTTAGTTCCTCGCCCAGATAGGTATTGGCATCTTGAAGTTTGTTCTTCTCTTGCCTCACCCTCGTCAGCACGCTCTCGCCAGCCTTTAGAGGAGTTGTTGCTTGTCCGGATTTACTCCGACCCCATCTGCACTGTTATCGTCAGAATTGCACACATGCCGCACTTCACAACGGAATTATCTTTCGAAGCATATATTACCTGAGGGGGTCCCCTTGGCACCTTCCGAAGTGGCCAGTGCGGCCTCGAGTTGGGCCTTGCACTCTTCCAGCTCCTGGGACAGTTGCATGTTCTTTTTTGTAAGATCCTGCATAACATATGATCCTTAAATCAGTTATCTTAACTGTTTCAAGTCTCGGGGGCTACTGACATAAATAACCATCAGATTTACTCACCCGTATGTCTTTCGCATACTGCTCTGTGGCTCTGGCTAGACCATTTTGAGCGGCACGGAGGTACGCATCTCCCGTATTAAAGGCGTCCAACACCTCTGGGGAAAAACATGCTTCACGAAGAACAGTCTAGCGACGCCTGTGGTTCATGGCACTCTCCACCTCTGAATTGGTGGCAGATAGCCCGTCTGCGTCCTCTGTCGGAGGAACGCCCGATGCACGCCCCACGTTCGCCTCCGCTTCCAGACCCGGACTTGAAGCCTGGCCGGTGGATATAGTCCGACGGGCTCTCTTCTTCCTGAGGAGAACATGAGCGTTAGTGTGACTCGAGGGCATAAACCCTAGGCGTCAAATTTGCACGTCGTACCGTTGCGCCGGAATCTCGAGCTGGTCTGCACTTCTTTTTGGCCCACCTGGCTTCAGCGGCCCTTGTTGGCTGCCCACAGCGGGCTCGGCCCTCCGCCTCAAGGATTTCCCCTGCAAAACGAAACACTATTGGTTTACGACATTCAAAATAAGGCATGGATGGATCTTCTTGAAAGTACTGGGACTTTGGTCTTGGTTACCTTTGAGGCTGGAAGTAGTCCAGGATAGTCGGCCGTAATGGCCAGTAAGGTATTGTCCTTACTCAATTGATGAAACACCCCATCAATTAACTCCACACATAAGTTTGGGTCCTCTTGGGAGTCCGGATCGAGGGACCGTTCTGGGTCCTCGAGTTGCGGAGGAGGGCTGTTCATCTCCTTCACAGTCTGGCGCAGCTCCTGCGTTAACACCACTGGGCTAAGTACTCAATTATGGGAATTTCGAAAGCGGGTAGACAAGTGAAAGTGTTCGCTCACCCAGCTTGGAGGACTGTACATAGAGAATCCGCCCTGTGGGTTGACACGGAGGAATTCCTCTTCTTCTCCCTTGTACAAAGCGGATAAGATCTTCGTTAGAGTGGCAGCCGAATCCGGCCCCTTGCGACCGCACCGGGTGGCGTCGTCCTCCCCGTTGAAATCCCACATGGCGTGGCCTCTGTACTGAAGCGGCTGCACCCCCCGTGTAATGCATGTGGCCATGACCTCGATCATGGTCAATCCGTAATGAGCCAACAATCTTATCCGGCTCATCAGGTAAAGAACGTCCCTGTTAGTTTCCCTCTGAGGGTTCCGTGGGCGCCAGCTCAGGCGTTTCTTCAACGGGGCATTACTACACCCAGGGAGGCCGATCCATACAGGGTCCGGCAGGGGGACATCATCCATATAAAACCATTCCGAAGGCCAGTCCTTGGACGCCTTCTTTGGGGTACCGGATAGATATCCGGTCCCGGTGATGCGCCATAGTTCGGCTCCGCCCACTTGATAAATTGACCTCTCCTGAGAGCGGTGCACAAGGCAGAACAACCTCTTCCACAGCGCGAAATGGGCCTCGATGCCCAAGAACAGCTCGCAGAGGGCCACGAAGCCCGCAACATGCAGTATGGAGGCATGCGTGAGGTTGTGTAGCTGGAGGCCGTAGAACTCCAGTAGCCCTCGGAGAAACGGATGAATTGGAAATCTGAGTCCTCTTATTAAGTAAGGGACTAGGCATACCTGCTCTCCTTGAGAGGGATTGGGGACGCTCTCCGCCTGCTGTCCGCCGCTATAGGTGGCGATCCCGGCTCAAACTGGGACCATATATGCTGGGGGGAGCAGCCCCTTGGATTGAAGCACTACTAGCTTGCTATGCGGGACGGAACACCGCTCCCAATATCCGGGCCGAGGGCTGGAGAGGCGAGAGGAGGAGCTGCTTCGACCGGCCATGGTGGAATGGATCTCAGTCGAAAGTGCTCTGATGAATACTCGCGGAGGGAAGGAGGTGTGAATTGGATCTAAACCCCCGTCTCTTTTATGGGCGGCTCATTTACACAACTAGGGGGATAAATGAAAAAAAACATTGCTTTTCTCATTCGTTCGACACGTGGAAGATGGTCATTATGGGGCACAGAAGCTTAGGAGAGCAACACGCACCAGAAGCCGGACACTATCCGACAGGTACATAGAATTTGGAGAAGAACCCGCCTTGCAATGCCGAAGACAATTTGCGCGCCGGACTCGTTGTCATTGAAGCCTGGTTCGGGGGCTACTAAGGGAGTCCTGGATTAGGGGGTGTCTGGATGGCCGGACAATGACCTTTGGCCGGACTCCCGGACTATGAAGATACAAGATTGAAGACTTTGTCCCGTGTCTGGATGGGACTTTCCTTGGCATGGAAGGCAAGCTTGGCGATACGATATGAAGATCTCCTCCCATTGTAACCGACTCTGTGTAACCCTAGCCCTCTCCGGTGTCTATATAAACCGGAGAGTTTTAGTCCGTAGGACGAACAACAATCATACCATAGGCTAGCTTCTAGGGTTTAGCCTCTCTGATCTCGTGGTAGATCAACTCTTGTACTACCCATATCATCAATATTAATCAAGCAGGAGTAGGGTTTTACCTCCACCGAGAGGGGCCGAACCTGGGTAAAAACATCGTGTCCCTTGTCTCCTGTTACCATCTGCCAAGACGCACAGTTCGGGACCCCCTACCCGAGATCCGCTGGTTTTGACACCGACATCGTTCCTCCGTTCACGAGATGTATCATGTAGACAACAAGAAGGAAACAACAATGAAAGAGTGACCCATCCAATATGCGTATTTGAGGATGGCTCAAAGAGAAGGAGTTCACCTCAAGAAACTTCGCAAAGATGTTGGAGTCGTACATCTTGTATGCCTTCACATAACCAATATGTCAGATAAGGGCATCGCCTTGTGAATCCTCCAAAATGAAAGAACATGATAAACACTCGGAAAAACAAATGAGGTTAGCGGAAATGCAAAACCTATCATTCAAGTGGTAAGATACCCAACAAGTGTATGCATCAAGATCATCATAAGAAGGTACAAGGGAGCATTTTATAGTATGGAGGCATATGATGCAAGAACAACCAAATACAAGAGGCTCAAGGAAAGAAGCATGCATCACAAGTAAGGTGTCAAAGTCTCCAAGATCAATAAGCATAGTATGGTTGCACTCAATACAAGTGGATATGAAAGAGGAAACTAATAGACACAAGAGACAATGATCAAGATACATCATGTGAGAGGCATGAGCATATATGTCATCAACCCAAGAAAGTAATTAATAGTGGAACATGGGTGATGCAACATAGCAAGCAAACATAGCAATCAAGTCAAGCAAGCTAGTAGTGTGAAGATGCAACATACTAGGAGGAATCATGGCAAGCATGTCATGTGTGCAAATAGTGTGCATGAATAATGCGCACGACATATCACAAGCATGAAAGCAAGATATGAGTAAAATAGCATGAATGTAGTGGCGAGAGGCCATATGTCGATAGCAATGGGGCATCATTACTCTCCCAACACAACAAGCATCAATAGCATGGGGCACATGATAAACATGGCAAAAGCAACAAGGATCTCCACCAAGCATGCAAATACACATAGGAGTATCATAATGGTGAAACATGGGTAGATGCAAACAAGGGTCACAATTGCATGGCAAAGGCATAGAAGCAAGCATAGCATGCAAAGTGAACACGGTACAATGAGCATAAGGTGACAAGTGGTAAATGACCCATAACCATGTGAGAGCCAAGTAGAAGAGATGCGCGGAGTCCTTGCGCGAATGGAACGGTGGTAAGGACAGTCCACGGGATCCCAAGTCATCATTGCTCTCAAGAGCTCGCTTCATCAACTCTTGGGATTGAGAGGTTGATGAGTATACGTGAGTACCTACACAAAACAAAGACAAAGGAAAAATTGTGTGTGCATGGTATATGTACACATCATCCATCATGATGCGCACGTGCATGTGTCGGTGAGCACAAAATAGCCAATGCTCAAATAAATGAGATGCGTGATATAGAAACATGTCATCCATCATGAGAGGGTTGTTATTATGTATGGCATAATGCAGACTCAAAGGATGTAATACATCATGAGAAATATCTAGAGCATTGTTATTCATGGAATGCATAAGGTGCACGCAATTATGGGAATCATGCCAAGTATGGAATGCATCAAGATCTCCTAATATGTATGAGGAAACTATGGGGGTCTCCTCATGAGCATGAGTAGGAACATCACATGGAGAATATTGGCAACATCCAAAACAAAGCATATGTGGTTCAATGTGATCATGGCATGGCATAGTAGATGAATTGCGAAAATCATGTAAAGGAAGCATTGCAATATCATCACAACAGAAGCAAAAGCCAATGACCATCATCTCGTCATCTATGCCATAAGTGCAAATGGGATTTATTTTAATGGGGCATGCATAGTTACTATGTTGAGATTGAAATGATGCAATATGGGAGATCTCACTCATAGCATATGACATGTTCAATGGATTGTCAAACATGATGTGACCAATAGAATTTTCACATGATATCCTATGGAGCATAGCATCACAACTAGGCAACTCAACATGCTCATCATCATATTCATCATAAATAGGTAAGTCAAGGCATAATGAAGTTTCACTATCATGAAGTATGGTAATAGGTGGGTCAACATCATGGGAGCAATCATTGTCAAGAGCATCCACTAGTGGGACAAGAGAAGCACCATCACCTATGTTACCTTTGGAGCGTCGCTCATGTGTTTTAGGTGAGGTGTTGAAGATCGTCTCGTTGTCTTCTTCATCTTGATGGAACAATGTGGGGGTGCATCATCGTCCACCATGGCCATCATTTTGTCCATTGGAGGGATGGACTCATCGAGGATAGGCATGTCGTCATGTAGGAGACCTAGTACCAAAGAAGAAAACACACTAGGAGTAGAGGTTAAGTCGTTAGAAATCATGGTGGCCTCACATGCCGTGTCAACTACCTCACTCACTCATATGGTTGGTGGGGTCACTCAAATCACGCTCAACCTCACATAGGATGTGTGGCATGCTCTCATGTGTGGGGCTAGTGGTGGTCACACTCATCATCTCATAGGAAATGCTCTCAATATCACTTATGGTGGAGTCACTCATGTCCCTCATGTGGTGGTGGCTTTCCTCACATGACAAATGGGGCATCTCGACATATGTGGGTGTCGGAGATATGTAGGTGCAAATGTCTCCATGCTCAACTTCTATCGCCGTGGTCAAAGGGGATGGCCCATGCTCGCCCTTCGTGTCGCCGTCTTGGTGTTGGAGGCCCATATGATGTGGCACATTGTAAATCGTCTCCATGACCGAAGGGAGTTTCCCATGCTCGGCCATCGTCCTTGAGGGGCTTCCGAAGATGGAAGTGTCGCCCTCGCTCGTAGGTCATCACCTTGTACTTGATGAAGTCGTTGTAGGCATACTCATGGGAAGTAGGCAAAGATGCCGTACATCCAAAGGCGAAGATGCCTTCATAGCACTTGGGAAGATGCCAAAGTGGTTGGTGTAGCCGTAGCGCCTCTTGGTGGTGATCGTCTCGCGGTCTTCTTTTGTGCTCTTGAAGCTTGGACTTGGCGTGAATTATTGCTTGTTGGGACTTGTGTATTTGCGCTTGTGGAGCATCTTCATGATGATGATGTCGTTTTCGTGCTTGAGCTCGTAGTAGATGTCGTTCGTCGTCGTCGTGCACATGATGCTTGGATGTGACTTGCCCTTCATGATGATGTTGATCACGACCCCGATGGTGGTCGCCATGTAGATGTGGACGAGGACGATTTGCACTTGCATCGTGGCCGCGCTCCGAAGACTTGTGGCTTGAATGTCGCCGCTTTGAAGATGACGAAGGGGAAGAAGACTTGATCAAGGTTCTAATCTCCTCCATCCTTACATCTTGCTCCTCTTTATGTGCGGAAAGCTTCTTGTCGATGTAGTCCCTTTTCCTTGCTTCGGAGTGACGAATGTCGATGGAGATGTTCTCGATGCGCTCTCGTAATATTTATTGTGGGCCTTGCATTTGTCGTTGTAGATCGAAGATGGACGCTTTGGTGATGTAGTTGTTCACGCCGTCGTTGTTGTCATAGACCGGAGAGGAAATGCCTTGCCTATCCAATACAAGACTCGAGCAAAGGTGAGTAGGAAATGAGATAAACAATACCAAGCTACCTTTTCCGAAAGTTGAGGATGTATCTTGTATCACTCAATGTGAAGTGAAAGAATAGTGGAATTGGTATCGGACTTGTTCACTCACCCCTACAAGTAAAAGCTTATGGTAGAGCTCGGTGAGGATAGTGGCACAAAAATTTGATGCAAAATGTTAGCAAGAGTCAATAATGTTGGAAAAGATTCACAAATTTGCAAGTGAAACAAGTAGACCAATAGCAAATGTGGTACACGGAAACACACACACGGATAGATAAATGGGGTCGTGCAACCAAGGAATGAGCACAAAATGTGGAGTCCACGGAAAACGCTCGTGTTGCACAACTCAAGAGAGACGCTAGCACGATTGCTCAATAGGCGGATACAACACTTGTGCACAACCTATAAGATGCAAAATGGATAAACTTTCTATCCCAAGTATGCTATGTATGTATGGTTCCCGGTGTTTCTCTCAAGATGATCCAAGATGATCAGATATGACAATCTTATGTGTGATGGGGTATGATGCTATGACACTTGCTTACAACCTTCTTTGCTCTCTTTCTTTTGCTTAAAAGCTTTTTTTTTCTATAGCCACTTTTGCACAATGCACAAACCAAGATAGCAATTGAGTATATGCGGGAACAAACTTGTGACACGAGATATGATACCAAGATATGCACCACGATGATATGGTATGTATGATATGGGAAGTATGATCACTAATGTGCACAAGTAACGTTGCCGACAATACTCAAATGGCTAGTCTCGATAGGCAAGTAACGCAAAATGGGCTAGGGGTTAACAATGCAATTGCAAGGGGAATATACAATGGTGTCGTCGAGGTTACCGTCCTTTGCGATGATGAGTGGCGGTGTTCTTGATGTAGATACCAAGATGATGTAGACCTATCCCTAAGTAGCCGAAACACCTTAGGAAATGGTAAAAACTGCAAACTCAAAATCTCAAATGACAAATGTCAAATGGTGGAAGTGATGCAGAGCATCCTTCCATCATCCCCATGGACTCTACCCCGACACATCCAACCCCACAAGGACCCATGACAAGAGCAAGGCCATGTGCTTTGGAAACCGAGGTGAACTCCTTCCTACTAGACTTGCATATGGACACGAATGGAACATGTTTACTACCTCACCAAAATATGTTATGCCTCCTTAGGTATGAAGAGGAACATCACCAAGAAGCTCAGGAGCATCACCAAGGAGAAGGAGAACCACCCCAAGGCCGTGAGGACAAAGAACAAGGAGAACAGCAGCTGCACAGGAGGCTCCAGGCGACCCCGTGCGCATGGGCCCCCAAGACCCTGTGCCCACGGACTACACAGGAATCTGACGCTGGAGCACCCCGTGCGCACGGGCCTGTACCGTGCCCACGGGACCCCCATGCGCACGGGCCCAACTTACCCTGTGCGCACGGGCCTACCAGGATGGCCGGCTGAGATTGCATCTTCGGCTCCACTTCTTCTCCTTTGACCCCAAGGCTATATATTCCGTACCTAGGACCTTGTTTAGGATTAGCAAAGTATTAGATGAGATCTTGGTGAGCTTTGCTCCATTACCTTCCCTCTTTGAGGATCAAGACCCCCTAGCGAAGAATCCTTGAGGATTTCAAGACCTCCTTTGGGAGAAGACTACCTTCAAGACCCCTCTTCCTTTGGATTTGGGATGACCTTTGCCATTGTATCTTTCCTTTGATTGTGTTTGTGACTTGTGGATCTTGTGTTGTTACCCTAGTGGATGTGTAATCGGGAATTGTTGGAGTGATTACCTCTTGTGTTCATCTTTATGTTCTTGTTGTTCTTGTGGTTTCTCTCCTTTTTCCCCCTCCAAGTGTGAAAAGGTCCTTCCTAGGGTTCTACCCTACATCATCTTGGTATAATTAGCCACATTGATTCACATCTTGGAGTCCCTACCTTCCACTTTCTAGCTTGATTTTGTTGTTTTTCGTCCTAATCTGAAAATCCCCACCAAAAATAGCCCCAAAAATTTTTCTAGCAATTTGTTGATCTTGTGAGATTTGGTTGATTTGATCCACGAATTTGGTGTTTGGCAAGTGGATCTACCCCTCCACCATCATCCCCACCCATCCCCCACTGGAATTTGGCCAAAAACTTGCAATCACCACGAAATCAGATCAGTTCATCCACTCTCGGGAGACGCCGTGCACACGGGCCATCGGAACCCCATGCACACGGGACCCCGTGCACACGGGGCTCACTTACCCCGTGCGCACGGACTATCCAGGAAGTTTCGGCCATTTTCTGTTTTTCTCCATTTCGTTTCACCACCACCTCTCGCGTTCTTCCTCACCATTCCACGTGTTTGTTGAGTGTTCGGTTGCGATTTCTCTTGTATCCTAAGGTGTTTCGGCTACTTAGGCGCAAGTTGGTATCATCATCGCCACCAATCATCGACTTGGACAACACTTCGGCTTCGACAAGATCATCTTCGACCGTAAGTAAGGACGGTAACCTCGACGACACCTTGTACTCCCTTGCCATTAACTTGATAGCTTCGAGCCCTTTTGCGTAGCTTACCCATCAAGACTAGCTTGTTGAATATTGCCGGGCCACGCCTTAGTGCACCATTTAGTTTTCCGTCCATCCCGTGCATTTACTACTTGTTAGCTTGTTGTGTGGCTCGTATATCAAACATTGTGGCATAGTTGAAAAAAAGAGAAAAAGCTTTTAAGCAAAATAGAAGAGAAGCAAAGAGCTTATAAGCAATAGCATCGAGCCTCTTAGCATACGTGCATCATCATGGTCATCACATACATAAGCATGCTTGGGATAGTGAGACGAGTTATTTCTCTATTAGGTTGGTGCACTAGCGTATCTAGCCCATTAGTGCAATCGAGCTAGCGTCTCTCTAGTATCCGTACGACAAGAGCTTTTCCCGTGATTAGACATCTTCGAGCTCACCCCTTGGTTGTGCGGATCCCATTTATCTTCCGTGTGTGTGTTCCTCGTGTTATCTTTGGAGGTTGAATTCTTTGTCTTATTTGCCATTTTTGAATCTTCTCAACTTTATCAACATCTTGACTAACATTTGCTTGAATTATTTATGCATTTCCTAACCAAGCTCCTCCATAGACCATTTACTTGTAGGTGTGAGAAACAATTCCCGGTACCAATTCCCCTATTGTAACATCACGTGGGATCGTACTTGTTACATCCACAATCTTCGGAAAAGGTAAGTTTGGTTTTGTTCTCTCATTTTCCTACTCACCACCACTTTGATATGATGGATCGGCCAAGTTCCTCTACCAACCCACTCTTCATCGAGCAAGACGACGACATGTCATCATTCGTCACCAAGAGCCACCTCTTTGGTGCACAACGAGCGCTTCATCAAGAGCAACAAGCAATGAACGACCGCATCGACAACCTCGCCACCGACTTGCGACTCTCCGAGCAACGTACATGAGACTACTTCGACAACAAGCTCGACGCACACAAGCAAGAGAACGATGCAAGAATGGACGAGATCCGAGCTTTGTTGGTCAACCGGCCTCCTTCAACTTCTTCCTACTCGAGACGGAGCCACTCAAGTCGACACTCCGACGACACCTTCTCCGGCTCAAGTACACCGTCATCGACCATTCTTCGACGAGCCACACGTCAAGACCGTCATGCATCTCGCAACCCGCTACACGTCAAGCATTCACAAGAGCAAGTCGATGAGTAAGTTCCTCGTCCTTAATAAAACCAAGTCCCTTTTGCTCAAGCTCAAGAACGACAACGACTACGGCGCCAAGAGGAAGAACGAGCGTGTCTACACCAAGAGGAAGAACGAGCGCGTCTACACCACGGGGAACAAGACGCCGAGGCTCAACGTATTCAACAACAACAATGAGAAGCACAAGTCTTGAGGCGGAACGTGCCCTTCAAGAATCAAGTCGAGCCATCGCCAACCGCAATCGCGAACGACGCAATCAAGAGGAAGTCCTTCGAGAATAAATACAAGAGAGGAACTACCAACCATGTGTGCACCGTCAAGCTCCTCAAGCTCCTCCACAAGCTCGTCAAGCTCCACCTCAACCTCAAGTTCAACAAGAGCGACACCAAGTGGAACAAGTGCTTCAAGACCCTCCTCCACGCCAAGAGCGACATCATGAGGAATGAGCATTCGAAGACTTTCCAAGGCAAGAGCTATATCGCAACCGCTATCAAGATGAAGAGCAACGCTATGGAAAACTCAAATTCACAATGGCCAAGTTCAATGGAAGAAATGATTCGAAAGAATACCTCTCATGGGCATTGAAGGTCGACAAAATCTTTCGTTTGCACAACTATGAGGAAGAGAAGAAGATCGCAATGGCATCACTTGAGTTCCAAGACTATGTGCTCATATGGTGGGAACAAGTCCTTGAGCACCGAGAAGCAAGAGGTGACCCTCCAATCACCACTTGGGACCAAATGAAAGATGTCATGCGAGCACGATTTGTGCCCACCTACTAGAACCGTGATCTCTTCAAGAAACTACAACTCCTCAAGCAAGGTACAAAGAGTGTCGAAGAATACTACAAGGAAATGGAGATATCCATGATTCGAGCCAATGTCAAGGAAGATGATGAGCAAACAATGGCAAGATTCTTGAATGGATCAATCACCCCATCAAGAAGATCGCCGACTTCCAACCCTACTCCAACCTCATCGAGCTAGTGCATCAAGCGACCAAGCCGGAACATCAAGTGCAAGATGACTTCGAGTACGCCAAGTACTCATCCAAGACATACGGCTTCTTCAACAATCAAGCTTCAACAACTCCTCCAACGTCTACATCAACCAAGCCTTCTCCAAGCAACGACGACAAGCAAAGCTACAAGAAACCTTCGTCAAGTTCAAGTTGTCTTCCTCCTACTACAAGCAACTTCAAGCCGCGTGCTTCTTCATCTACTCCGACCGTTGAGACCGTCAAGACAAGCTCCTTCAAGTGTTTCACTTGCGGCGGCCGAGGCCACAACTCCTATGAATGCACAAACAGGTGCACCATGATCCTCAATGATGATGGCACCTACGACTCAATGAGTGAAGATGAAATGGAAGCTCTTGAGCAAGTGGCCATGCACCGGCGCACGAACGAGGATGAAGATGATCAAGTCTTTTGTGATGAGGATTCGAGCCCCGCTCTTGTTGTCTCCAAGGTCTTGACACTTCAACATCAATGAGAAGAAGACCAACGATGCCATATCTTCCACACCAAGGCCGGCATCAATGGAAGGTCCGTCAAGGTCATCATCGATGGAGGTAGTTGCGACAACTTTGCAAGTGAAGAACTATGCTCCAAGCTTCAATTGGTCAAAGAGGAAGCACCCGCACCCCTACAAGGTTCAATGGCTAAGTGACTCCGGCACTATACGAGTTGAGCATATGGTCCAAGTCTCCTTCAAAATTGGTGCATATGAGGACACTTTGGAGTGTGATGTGGTCCCAATGACCGTTTGCCACCTCCTTCTTGGTCGACCATGGCAATTCGACCGTGGTGTCATCCACAATGGGCGTACCAATCACTATAGCTACAAGATGAAAGGGAGGGAATATGTGCTACGACCTATGTATCCTAGTCAAGTGATAGCCGACAAGCAAGCCATCCACCATAGAGAGAAGAGTGAGAAAGTGAGCCACCCAAACATGAGTGAGAGCAACAAGCCAAACTTGAGCGCCTCTTCGCCTAGAGAGAAAAACCTCATACTATTTGCCACAAAAAGTGAGATGAGAGAAGTGTGTGAGAACCCATCGAGTGTGATGCACTTTGTCCTTGTGTGCAAGGATGGAGAACCAAAAACTAACACCGCTCACGAGCTACCTTTGGTGTTTCAATCTCTTTTGCAGGAATTTCAAGATGTTTTCCCCTGTGAGCTACCTCCGGGTTTACCTCCTCTACGAGGCATTGAGCATCAAATCGACCTCGTCCCCTGAGCGCCACTTCCAAACAAAGCTCCATACCGTGTCAATCCCGAAGAAACCAAGGAGATTCAACGGCAAGTACAACAACTAATCGACAACGGTCATGTACGTGAAAGCTTAAGCCCTTGTGTCGTTCCCGTTATACTTGTGCCTAAGTCCGATGGAAGTTTCCGCTTGTGTTTCGATTGTAGACCTATTAATGCTATCACCGTGCCCTATAGGCATCCCATTCCTCGCTTAGATGATATGCTTGATGAACTTAGTGGAGCCAACTTTTTCTCAAAAATTGATCTTAAAAGTGGCTATTATCAAATCCGCATACAAGAGGTGATGAATGGAAAACTGCTTTCAAAACAAAATTTGGCTTATATGAGTGGTTAGTTATGCCTATGGGTTTATCGGAGGCTCCCGGTACTTTCATGCGTCTCATGCATCATATACTTCGCCCTTATATTGGAGTCTTTGTTGTGGTTTACTTCGATGATATTCTTGTGTTTAGCAAAACCATGAAAGAGCATCTTGATCATGTTAGGGGTGTTTTGCAAACACTTCGCAAGGAAAGTCTTTATGCCAACATGAAAAAGTGCACATTTGGTGTTGACAAAGTGGTTTTCTTGGGTTTCGTTGTCTCTTCCAAGGGTGTCCATGTTGATGAAACTAAAATTGAAGCAATTAAAACTTGGCCCCAACTCACACTTTTGCAACAAGTGCGAAGTTTTCTTGGTCTTGCGGGTTTTTATCGTTGCTTTGTGAAAAACTTTAGCACTATCGCCGCTCCTTTGCATGCTTTGAGTAAGAAGAATGATCCTTTTGTTTGGGGATCTTTGCAATCCACCGGTTTTGATGAGCTCAAGTCTTTGCTTACTCATGCCCTGATTCTTGCTTTGCCCAATTTTGACAAAACTTTTGAGGTTCATTGTGATGCAAGTGGTACCGGAATTGGCGGAGTTTTGATGCAAGAAAAAGGAGCAATTGCATATTTTAGTGAAAAACTCTCCGGTGCTCAACTTAACTATCCCATCTATGACAAAGAATTGTATGCTTTAGTGCGTCTGCTACATGTTTGGGAACATTATCTTAGACCTCATGAGTTTGTCATCCATACCGATCATGAAACTCTTAAGTACTTAAAAGGTCAAACTAAGTTGAACCAGCATCATGCCAAATGGAGTGAATTTATTGAATCTTTTCCCTATGTGATCAAGTACATTAAGGGTAAGGAAAATGTAGTTGTCGATGAACTTTCACGCATATGCATGCTTGTCACTAAACTTGAGTTGAATGTTATTGGCTTTGAGCACATAAAAGACTTGTATGCTAATGATCCATCTTTTGCAATTCATTATGCTAAATGTTTGACACATACATCTTGGGAACAATATTACATCAAGGACGGTTATCTTATGAAAGCTAACAAACTATGCATTCCTGAGTCTTCTCTTCGTTTGCTCCTTTTGCAAGAGGCTCATGGAGGCGGACTCATGGGACACTTTGGACACGACAAGACTTTCGCCACGCTCTCCAAGAACTACTTTTGGCCCAAGATGTTCCGCGACGTCTCACGCTTCACCACCCGATGCTCTACATGTCGCAAAGCTAAGTCTAAAGCTCAATCCCATGGTCTTTACATGCCTCTTCCTATTCCTTATCAACCTTGGGAAGACATTAGCACGGATTTTGTACTTGGTTTGCCTAGAACTCCAAATGGAAAGGATTCCGTATTTGTTGTTGTGGACCGATTTTCTAAGATGGCACATTTCATTCCTTGCAACAAGATAGACGATGCTTCACATGTTGCAAATCTCTTTTGTAGGGAAATCTTGCGCCTCCATGGAGTACCAAAGACAATCGTCTCCGACCGTGACGTCAAGTTCTTGAGTTACTTTTGGAAGACACTATGTGCCAAGCTCGGAATCAAGCTCTTGTTCTCATACGCATACCATCCTCAAACCGACGACCAAACGGAGGTGACGAACCGGACACTATCCACTCTACTTCGCGTGTTGATCAAGAAGAACATCAAGGAGTGGGAGGCGTGTCTACCCATCGCCGAGTACGCCTACAACCGTGCAAGACATTCGACTACCGGCAAGTCCCCCTTCGAGGTCGTCTACGGCTTCAACCCGTTGTCACCATTGGACATTCTACCTCTTCCTCTACAAGAGCGCACCAACATGGATGCGAGTGCACGGGCAAGCTACATCAAGAAGATGCATGAAGATACAAGACACACCATCGAGCGCCAAGTACAACGACTAGCGACCGAGCTCAACATCAACAAGCAACCCATGACCTTCGACATAGGTGATCTCGTGTGGCTACACCTTGGAAAGGACCGCTTCCCCAACGAACGCAAGTCCAAACTTCTCCCTCGAGCCTATGAACCATTCAAGGTGCTAGCATGCTACAACGACAACGCCTACAAGATTGAACTCCCATGAGACAAGTACAACGTGAGCGACATCTTCAACGTCAAAGACCTCTCGCCTTTCCATGGTGATTAAGATTTTGATCCGAGGTCGGATCTTTCCCAAGGGAGCGGAGCTGATGCGGAGCATCCTTCCATCATTCCCATGGACTCTACACCGACACATCCAACCCCACAAGGACCCATGACAAGAGCAAGAGCACGTGCTTTGGAAACCGAGGTGAACTCCTTCCTACTAGACTTGCATATGGACACGAATGGAACATGTTTACTACCTCACCAAAATATGCTATGCCTCCTTAGGTATGAAGAGGAACATCACCAAGAAGCTCAGGAGCATCACCAAGGAGAAGGAGAACCACCCCAAGGCCGTGAGGACCAAGAACAAGGAGAACAACAGCTGCACAGGAGGCTCCAGGAGACCCCGTGTGCACGGGCCCCCAAGACCCCGTGCCCACGGACTACACATGAATCTGACGTTGGAGCACCCGGTGCGCACGGGCCTGTACCGTGCCCACGGGACCCCCATGCGCACGGGCCCAACTTACCCCGTGTGCACGGGCCTCCTAGGATGGCCGGCTGAGATTGCATCTTCGGCTCCACTTCTTCTCCTTTGACCCCAAGGCTATATATTCCGTACCTAGGACCATGTTTAGGGTTAGCAAAGTATTAGATGAGATCTTGGTGAGCTTTTCTCCATTACCTTCCCTCTTTGAGGATCAAGACCCCCTAGGGAAGAATCCTTGAGGATTTCAAGACCTCCATTGGGAGAAGACTACCTTCAAGACCCCTCTTCCTTTGGATTTGGGATGAACTTTGCCATTGTATCTTTCCTTTGATTGTGTTTGTGACTTGTGGATCTTGTGTTGTTACCCTAGTGGATGTGTAATCGGGAATTGTTGGAGTGATTACCTCTTGTGTTCATCTTTGTGTTCTTGTTGTTCTTGTGGTTTCTCTCCTTTTTCCCCTCCAAGTGTGAAAAGGTCCTTCCTAGGGTTCTACCCTACATCAGGAAGTGGAAATGGCAATGTGGAAGTGGTGGTGGTTTGCGAAGAAGCAATTGTACCTAAATAGCCGAAACACCTTAGGAGACTCAAATCACTCCTCAAGCAACCACTAATGCTAAGGGGATCAAGATGGGTTAGGTTGCGAAAGTCGATGGTGGTGTAACGGATGATATGGTGGAGGGCCTAGGCAATCTTGCCAAAATGACGAAATTTTGGTGGACTCAAATGGTGTTAGAACCTATCTAGGTGGATGGTGGATGTCAATATCTACTCAACGAGCTAAAGAACGCAAAAATCGGACTCCGGATGTGGAAGTTATGGGCAAAACCGTGAACTCCTCGCGGCTGACCTGGGGGGGGGGGGGGGTCGTGCGCACGGGGGTAGGAGCCCGTGGGCACGGGGTTCCGTGCACACGGTAAATGTACCGAGGACACGGGGTGCTCCGGGACACGCGGGTTTGGCAGATTTCTTTGCGATCTGGGCGGCAAAATGATGGATCTTGTGGATGGGGTGTAGCTGGGGGTATGGGGGTGGTATGGGGTGGTGGGGCGGAGGCCGAAGCGCACTGGAAGGGCCGTGCGCATAGGGTCTGCGAAGCCCGTGTGCACGGGGTCCCGATGGCCCGTGTGCACGGGGTCCTCGAGGAGCGGACGAACAGCTCCAGATCCGTGGCAAATCTCGAATATGAGGTCAAAATCAAAGGGTGGAAGGTAGGGGAAGGTGGTAGAGGGGTGGATCTACTTGCTAAACACCAAATCCATGGATCAAATCCAACAAAATCTCATCAAACCAACAAATCACAAAAAAAAAATTGCGGCTACTTTTGGTGGGCAATTTTCGAATTTAGGACGAAATCACACAAAACTAGGCTAGAAAACAAAGAGGGGGGCTCCAATTTCGTGATCAACCATGGCTCATGATACCAAGATGATGTAGGGTGGAATCCTATGGGAAAGGGAAATAAGATCCACAAGGTACATGAACAATCAAAGGGAAATAAGATACATGGTAGAGTTCATCCCAAATCCTATGAAGGAGATGAGGGCTTGATGATCCTATGATTGGTATCCTTCCCCAAGGAGGAGGTCTTGATGTTTGGTCACTCCAAGAGGAGGTATTGATCTCCTAGTGGAGTGGATCCATGGAGCAAAGCTCACAAATGTCTATCAACTACTTTGCTAACCCTAACATATGGTCTAGGTACAGAATATATAGGCATGGGGACAAAGTGGATGAAGAGGAGGCCCAAACAGCAATCACAGCCGTCCATCCTGTAGGGCCCGTGCGCACGGGGTAAGTTGGGACCGTGTGCACGGGGGTCCTGTGGGCACGGTACAGGCCCGTGCGCACGGGGTGCTCCAGCGCCAACTTCCTGAGTAGTCCGTGCGCACGGGGTCTTCGAGGCCCGTGGGCACGGGGTCGCCTGCGAGGTGCAGTGTTGATCCTGTTGCACTCCTTCTTCCTCCTTGTGGCCTTGTGGTCCTTCTCCAACTCCTTCGGGGTGTCCCTCACCAGCTTGTGGTCGTCGGTCTTCGTACCTAAGGACACATAGAGCACTTTGGTGAGGTAGCAAGCAAGTCCAATGGATATTCATGATGTTCTCGAAGAAGAGCGGGTTCACCTTAATTCCAATGGCGTATGTTCGAGGTCTCATCATATGTCCTCTTGGGGTATGGAGAGTAGTCGGAGTATACATGGGGATGACCGTGGGATGCTCCGCATCAGAGTGTTTGTCATGTTCTTTCATTTTGAAGGATTCACAAGGCATTACTGTCATGAGACATATTGGTTATGTGAAGGCATACATGATGTGCAACTCCAACATCTTCCGGAACATTCATAAGGTGAACTCCTTCTCTTTGCGCCATCCTCAAATACGCATATTGGATGGGTCACTCTTTCATTGTTGTTTCCTTCTTGTTGTCTACATGTTACATCTATTGGATGGAGGAGCTGGAGATTGGCTCTTTGGACCTTCACATTGAGGAGCGCTCGCACTTATTGGATGCACCTTCGAACCTCCACTCATGCCACAACATCGAGCATTGGTACACCAACACCTCCATATTTGTTGACTGTGCTCATACATGTCATGCTCGATGGACATATCATGCTCACCACAAGTTTGCACCCCATGCATGGATTGACACACATTATGATTGCCTTGTTGCATCTTGTATTCCCATGTCATCCATGATATATGAGCTTGTTCACTTCCTTAGCAAATTTGTTGTGATCTTCCTTGATGGCATATTCATACATCATGATCATATTTCCCACCATCAATTACATGATAACATATACATACTGAGCATCCATTGCCATGTTCATGATTTTGATGCACCATCCCATTATGACATCATTTTGCACAATGGTCACATTCATCATATTCACAACACCTTTGTGCATGCCTTGAATGAATTTGCTCACATGAGTGCTTTGCATATCATTCTAGATCATCTTTTGGATAAGCATCTTGTGCCTTGCCATGCACTATCTTGCCGCACGAACTCATTCTTACATGATGGACACTTTGTGTGCGCTAACCATTGTATTTCCGAGTGTTGTTTGTGTTTGCTCCTTTTCCATGTATACCACTCCGGCGACACCTTGGACTACTTAGATTGCACTGTGTCTTCAACTTCGTCCAACTACATGTCCGTCCATGACAACCGTTTCCATGGTGATGAGGATCACGATCCAAGGTCGGATCTTTCCCAAGGGGGGGGAGATGATGCGGAGCATTCCACCTTCATCCCCATGTACACTCCGACTACTCCCCAAGCCCCAAGGATACATAAGATGGGACCTCGACTATGCGCCATAGGGCACAAGGTGAACCCATTCCTAAATGCTTCCCCTTTCCATTCGCGTGAGACATGGTTGGTACTTCAAGCGCGGACCTTGTGCATACTCAGGTACACCCGAGGAAATCATGGAGAACCCAAGGAACAAGGCCAAGCGTGTGCGGAAGCATGGAAGAGGAGAAGGAAGAAGAGCCAGCTGCTACAGGTCCTGAACATCCGGCCACATCCCGGACATCCGGCCAGGCCCGGACATCCGGCCCAACCATCGAAAATCCGGCCTCCATCACAGAATGCATCTGGAGGCGACCCTGACAGCCCGGACATCCGGTCCCGTGCCCCGGACATCCGGCTCCTCCCGAAGCCCCGGACATCTGGCCCTCCTCGCCGGAAATTCGGGCCCTGGTATCCAGAGAGAAACCGCAGGGCACCCAAGCCAGCCTGGACATCCGGCCTCCTCGCCCGGACATCCGGCCCGTCGCGAAGCCCCGGACATCCGGCCCCCCAGCCAGGACATCCGGCGCCTGTCTGCGCACAGAGAACGGGCCAAGGGCCCATGTATCCCCCTCTCACTTACCCCTTCGTGGGGTAGCACTATATATACTCCCCCACCTCCTCCTAGTTAGGGTTAGCATTGGTTTAACTCATATTTGTGTGAGAGCCTTGCTCATCCACTTGGTTACTTCTCCTCGGAGCTCACGACCTCTTCGGAGAAGATCCCCCAAGCGGATTCAAGACCCCTTCTAGGGAAGACCATGTAGACATCCTCACGGAGAAGAACGGTTACTCGTGTATCTTACCTTTGTTGATTTTGAATCTTGTGCTACCTTATGTGTTTGGTGATCTAGCCCTTGTGTGATCGATTACTTGTCGGTTTAGTGATTCTCTTGTTTCTCCCCGTGTTTCCCCTTGTGTTTTCCGCGTGTTCTTCGTGTTCCCCCCCCCCCCGTAGGATCCACTCCAAACGTGAAAGATCGGCCCCTAGGGTTCCGCCCTACATCAGATGAGCTCCACAACAAGTCAAGTGGTGCCTACAAATCTTAAAGTGATGCTCCTACAACTTCAAGTGACAAGCTCCTCTCCAATGAAGAATTGAGCTTAATGGTGAAGAACATCAACAAATTCTACAAGAATAGAAGAAAAGAGAGAAGCTCCAAGTCAAGGTCCTACATTGACAAAATATCTTCTAGTCGTGATCATAATTGCTACAATTGTGGAAGACCCGGACACTACTCCAATGAGTGTATGGCTCCCTACAAGAAAAGAGAAGACTC
The DNA here is from genome assembly GCF_018294505.1 of Triticum aestivum. Classification (NCBI taxonomy): domain Eukaryota; kingdom Viridiplantae; phylum Streptophyta; class Magnoliopsida; order Poales; family Poaceae; genus Triticum; species Triticum aestivum. The sequence continues at coordinate 337,201,993 of NC_057798.1, forward strand.
ACCAAACAGGAGAGGTAGAAGGGATGAATCACATCCCAAAGAGAGAAGGATTAGATATGATCGTTATGAATGAAGACCCTGTTGTAGAAGGAAGGATTCAGAAAGGAAGGACAAGTCATCAAAAAGCTACACAAGGCGAAGACATCAAGCTCACGTTGGTGAATGGTATCCGGTTCCAACTCTGGCAACTACCCCGAGAGAAGCCATCACTTCTTCTCCGACTATACTCAAGATGAAGGTGTTGCCGGTCTTGCACTTGTGTCATCCAACTCCTATGACATATTTGACTCGCTAGGCCCCAAGGTATCACACCCTGAGTATGTTGGTTTTAATAGTGATGAAGATTATTTGCTAGGTGATGATGATTTACTTGTTGACAAAACTAGTGGTTAAAACTATGATGAACTTGCTAGTAATCATGCTAACCAAGATGAAATGGATGAGAATGATAAGAAGGAAATTGAGCATCTACTAAATAACTAAACTCTCTTAAGTTAGCTCATGAAACAACTCAAGAGGATCATAGAGAGCTCCTAAGGACTCATGAGAAGCTATGCTTCGAGAAGCTAAAATTAGAGCAAGAGCATTAGTTCCTAAAAGCTATCAATAATGATCTTCAAAAGAAGAGTTCTTCTTACATTGCCAACGTCTCCTCTTGTCTACTTATATGCCACAAGTAAAATGTAGCAACAAAAGCAAGAAAGATTCTTCCTCTAGTAGTAACAATACCTATGCTAAATTCAATATTGTTGCTTCTAGTAGTTCTCTTGATTCAACTAATGTTTCTCTTAGCCAAGTTACACTTGAGAGCAAGAAAATAGCTTATTGAAGGGAGTTATAGAGAAAGGTGTTTACAAGATCCTTGTCGGGAGTAAGCAATTTGAGGAAATTGTACGCAAGCAAGGAAGGCACCGGAAGAATCAAGGTGTTGGTTTTGAACGAAAGTTCAATGCCAATGGAGTTGAGTGGGAAGAAGATCAATACCCCAAGACGAAGTTCGTTTCTCAACAAGAGAAGTATGACCTCACTTATTTGGAGGGAACACAAGCTCAAGATGATCTTCCACCACAAGACCACAAGTCAAAAGGCAAGGACAAGCTTCAAGAAGAGATTGACTCATTTGAACAAGCTCCTAAGGCCATGGTCAAGTGGGTTACCAAGACTACATCAAGCTCTACGTACGTCATCAAGTTCAACTACAACTCCAAGGATTCCCATCAAGTTGATGTGGATCCCAAAGGAGAACTAGAGTGTTCTTGAGGGTGACTCCGCCAACATACTTCACTCATATTCATTTTGGCAAGGACTTGTGCAATCAACATTCATATCTTGCACTAGTTCATGGAGTCACAAACCGTCTAGTTGGTAAGACAAGGGACAAGGTAACATAATGCTTTCATGGACATCATCATATATGCAATTCACTCTATGTCTACGGATATCCTTGTATGTTCCTTGTGCGACTAACCCGTGTAGGTACTGAAAGTGCAACACTCCAACGGATTGCTTCAAATGATCTACATCAACATTGAGCATCCATATCTTCACTATCTACATGAAGTCATCATCGACAAAAGCCAAGGTTAGTCCATCCCTCTTAGGGGGGGGGGGGATATCACATCTAGAGGGGGCTTTGCTCCAAAAATTGAGCTAAAGAAACTCTAATGGTGTGAACACATTAAAGTTTTATGTAAAAGTGGAAACCCCACTTGTGCCTAAACGATGAGTATGACCTACGATTAAATGTTCTCATTTGACTCATAAGTTAATATACTCATATATAGATGACCTAGTAAGCGCCAATTGCTTGATATATGCTAGAATTGTTTGTGCATGCTTTAACACATGTTTCATTTCCTATCTTATTGTGTGAGCATGTTGGATGCATAATTTCTCCATTCGAGGACATCCATTTGTTGTTTTGATTGTATTTGTTTTTATTGGCCAAATGGATGGACAAGAATGCCAAAGAACCTTCTCTAGCTGTGTATGCTTTTCTTGTCTCAAACTCTATCCATGTTACATCACAAAAATTGAACAAGTCTTTTTGGACCCTCTGGGTGAGGAGAACTTGGAGCCACCAATCCGTCAAGGGTTGCATTCCAAAACCTTCTATTGCTTTTCGGTCAGACCAACTCACTGAAACTCGGCCACACCAAAAGCACTAGACTGATCTAGGTTTTCATCTCGGTGCTACCAATTAGAATGACTCGGTCCCACCGAGTTTCCATAACTGCACGCAATTTTGTGGCTTGACGCCACTGAAACATTCCATTCGGTGCCACCGACAACACATAGGTACATATACTCAGCGAACTTGTACGGTTGAAAAATCCTTCAAACTTCACGTGCCCGCACCCCACTACTGCCACCCCCTTGTTCTCCGGATCATCGTCTTCTTCGCCTGTGCATCTCCGCCACAGGTCTTCGTCGTAGTTCACGGGAATCAACACCACCGTTGCTGCCATAGAGGTAGCCACCAGATTAGGGCATGATTCGATCTCCTCGTGCTATCCCCTTCCGATTCAATGAACAAGGATAATGCCATGAATCTTGCCACGTTTGAAATCCTTCTATCCATAGAAAAGTTCCTTTAGAATAGTTTCAAAGAAAAAATTTAGGGTTAGGTTTCCATCGAACTTATCTTGGACCGACCAAAAGGAAACTATCGATCCCACCATTGGCTCTGGCCATTGCACTAAGTACAACTCGGTGCCACCGAAATGTACTAATCAGTGAGACCGACAGTAAAATCTCAATGAAACGCTAGCATTTCGGAGCCACCAAACCACAACTTGGTCTGACCGATCTTGTGTGTTTAGGCTCTATGTGTGCTTTGATTTCACCGAGATGATCATATTGGTAGCTCCGAAATGCCTTCTACAGAAAACTAAAACTAAAGTTTGGATTCAAATTTTTGAAAAAATCCATCTGCTTTTTGTGATGCTCATCTACTCTGCCCATACTTATCTATTCATAGGGTCTGCTTTGTAAGATGTAAGATGCAAGTGACATCTATAACATGTCAGAGCAAGAGGCAAGTCTGAGTGAGGGCACCAGCCCTAGTAGTAGTTATGATGATGGCAGCAGGAGCACCCCAAGGACAAGGAAGAAGAGAACCTCAGAGAGTGAGGATGAGGATTTTGTGGCTGATGAGGAGGTCACTTCAACAAAGAAGAAAGTGCCAAGGAAAGAATATGGCACTACAGCCTCTACCAAGCCAGGTCTTAAGAAGAAAGTCCCTGCCAAAAGAGTTCCTATGTGAAAAGCCAGAAAATCTACACAAGAAGGAATGACATTCACTCTTGAACAATCAGATGATGATGAGGCTGCTGTTGGTAAGAAGAAGAAGAGAGCTAGGAAGACCACTGCCACAGTGCTTGGCAAGCCTTCCATGAGGGAAGATGAAGAAGAGGAGGAAGAGGAACCAGTTGCACCTCCTGCCAAGACTCAAAAGTTGATGTCTGATGCTATGAAGTCTACCAACCCATCCATGTCTAAGCCCAGAGCTCTAGTTCCAGCACCTAAGAGATCAACTAGGAACATCCCAACTACTGGAAAGAACAAGGCCCCAGTGCCATAAGTTCAAGAAGATGATGAGCCACTAGTGCTCAGAAAGTTGAAGCCAAAGATTCCAGATCATGATGATGGACATCCAGTTGCAGAAAACATGAAGCTCAGGAAAGACAAAGGTCTGAGAGAATGGAGGAAAGTGGATCCATACTCAGTGAGGAGGAGAAAAACTTGTGATTATTGTTTCCATACCCGTGAACAACAACATTTCTATGAGACAGTGCTACTCGACAAGAAGCCCATCATGAGCAACATGAAGTGGGTGGACTGGAAGAACATAGATGTAAATGAAGACTACTTCCCCCATGTTCATGAGAGCTTCAGACTTGCTGGTGTTGATGCTTTTGTTGGACAAAAGATTACAAAATGGAATGATGAGATGGTGATGCAATTCTACTCCACAATACACTTTTATCCGGATGGCAGAATTGTGTGGGTGACTGAGGGCACAAGATACCAGTCATCTATCTCTGAGTGGGCTGCTCTCATTAATGCCCCAAAGGAAGATGAAAATGATGTTGATGTTTATGGGAAGCCCAGGATGGATCACAACATTATGGCATACATGTATATTTGTGAGGTGATTTCTAATGCAAACTATGCAATAATTTATTTATGTCATCCAGGACAAAAATACTTCACAAACTTTTGTGCCATATCTAATTGCAGGTGTATGGGACATTTGTACAATCCACATATGAAGATAAGGGAGAAAGAGATGTTTACTTTCTGTTTAAAAAGTTCTCTCACGTCACTTTTGGCCCAAGAGAAGATAGAGTCCAAGTCTCTCACGTTCTAGACTCAGATTCGGACTGCACAAACATACCTGACTCAAAACGTCAATAACTTTCTCATCCGGACTCCAAATTGGGTGATTCTTTTTTTGTTGGAAAATAGATTTCGTGCACTTTCCAACCCAGTTGGATTCACCTTAAAATTCGTCCGGAGCATTGAGTTATGGACGAAACAATCTGATGCTGCAGCAGAATTCGAGTCAAACTACAAGTCCAAAGGTGTTACGTCACTTCCACTTGGGCCCATTTGCCTTGTACGACCTAGGGTTAGTTTTAGGCTACCTTGGGACGTCCTCCCACCTCCTTGGCCGCCACCCCTTTCTCCTATATAAGTAGATCCATCTAATAGCTTTTCCCTTGGATTTTGTTTAGTTTAAAAGTTCGCCATAGCTGCAACTTCGCGTACTTTGTTTGTGTTCAACGACCAAACAAAGGCGTCTCAGAACCCCACCTTCATTAATAAAGCTTTCCTCTGTTATTCACAATATCCAGATTGCAATCTTAGTTTCTTGCTTGTTCTTTGTTTGCTTGCAGGAAATAGAATTTCGTGGTCAGGTTGATCGTGCTCCGGCGTGGTCAATAACCTCTCGGAGTTGGTTTAGCGATTGCTAAGGCACGACGTCTTCGCACATCCATAGTCGGATCGTCAAAGTCGACTTCCACCAAAACGATAGCCACCATCTCATCGAAAGACGGGACACCTTTGCCTCTATCATGGCACATATGTACAAGATCATTCCTGAGAAAGATTTGGAAACTCGTAACCTTGGATCAATATATCATTTGCTAGCTGGTTTGGCCACCACAAACTAAATTTGAAGCACACTCTGCTGCCCAAATCTGGAGATGAGAGAATGATTCATGGCTACTCCATAAACCTGCTCCACTTGTTTGATGTCCCACAAAAATTCAAAGTCATGCGCCTAACTGTTAAGACAATCAAAAGGATAGCTACTGACCAGAAGAGGTCATGTGGATATGCACCACATATTCGTATGCTTATCAACTCCAAAGTGATGCGGAGCATCCCTCGACTACTCGCACCGACACTCCATCACCACCGCAAGCACCAAGTGGACCAATGACAAGAGCATGTGCACGCGCCATCGAGAACGAGGTTGACTCTCTCCTCTTTGAGTTTCGTTCGGGTTCATGTGAGAATTGGATACTACCATCATCGGAAACATTGTGCATGCTTAGGTACCAAGAAGAAGATGGTGAGAAGGAGAGGACGGAGACTCAAGTGACCACGAAGCAAGGGAAGGAAGGAGAGAGCGAGAAGAATGAAGGAGGAGAAGGGGCAAACCCCCTGGATGCCCCGGGTGCCCGGCACCTGCAGCCACCGGGTGCCCGGGCTTCCGGCCACCTACAGCTACGCCCCCGGGTGCCCGGGCCTTGGCTGGCCGGGTGCCCGGCCCCCTCTGCCCCAGCCACTGGGCTCTGCCCTGGGTGCCCGGGCTTGAGGCCCGGGTGCCCGGCCGCCCCGCCCGGCCATCTCCAGCGCCACACCCGGGTGCCCGGGAGTCGGCCCCCGGGTGCACGGCCGCCCCGCCCGGCCATCTCCAGCGCCACCCCCGGGTGCCCGGGCACCCGCCAGCCGGCCCCTGAGCAGTCCGGGTGCCCGGCCCAAGTTGCCCGGGTGCCCGGACCCGTCCGTCCAGCCGCTTGTTTATGGCCTTTTTGGCCTTGTACCCCTCTCTTCTTGCCTTGTTTCGCCCCTAGACTATATAAGGACACCTCCTAGGTCATTTAAGGGTTAGCAAAGATTAGATTAAACATTGTAAGCCTTTGCTCCTTGTATCCCCTCCTCTTTGGAGATCAAGCCCCCGCCTAGGGAAGAATCCATTGGATTGTCAAGGCCTCCTCTTGGAGAAGATCATCAAGACCTCACATAGTGGGAAGAATTTACCAAGTGCTACTCTCCTTGTATAGATCTTGTAATCTTGTAGATCTCATGTATGCTACTCTAGTGGATGTGATATTTAGGTTTGTTTTAGAGTTTTGTTCTTGGTGTTCTTGAGTGTTTTCCTCCTTTCCCCCCTCCAAGTGTGAAAAGATCCTTCCTAGGGTTTGACCATACAACATCTTGTGATGTAGGGAAAAACCCTAGTTGGTCGATCTTTCACGTTTGGAGGGATCCCACGGGAGAAACACGAAGAACACGCGGAAGCACAAAGGGGAAATCACGGGGAGAGGATCACGAAACCGACAAAGAATAGATCACACGAGTGCTAGATCATCGAACACAAAGAGATGCATATGATCCACAATCAACAAAGGTAAGGATACAAAGGATAGTTCATCTCCTAACGGAGGTCTTGGGGGTCTTCCCTAGAAAGGGGTCTTGAATCCGCTTGGGGGATCTTCTCCGAAGAGGTCCTGAACTCCGAGGAGAAGTATCCAAGTGGATGAGCAAAGGCTCTCTCACAAATATGAGCTAATCCTATGCTAACTTAACTAGGAGGAGGTGGAGGAGTATATATAGTCTAGAGCCACGAAGGGGTAAGTGAGGGCGAAGGGGTACACGGGCTCGGCCCAATACACTGTGCACAGACAGGCCGGTTGTACCGGTCCAGGGGGCGGTTGTACCGCTGGTAGCTCATGCCGGGCGGAAGTACCGGTTGTGGGAGGCGGTACTACCGGTAGGAGGTCAGGCGCTGGCTTCTGGAGATGGACGTCGGAGGGGCCAGCGGTTGTACCGGTTGTCGGGGCGGTAGTACCGGTCATTGGGTAATTAGCGGTACTTCCGGTGCAGTACCGTCCTTGCACCGCACGATCACAGAATGGTGGCCGGTAGTTGAGCGGTAGTCGACCGGTTGTACCGCCCGGGCGGTTGTTGACCGGTTGTACCGCTCGTTCTGGAGCGGCCAGGTTCTCTTCCTCCTTCTCTTCCATGCTTGGCCTTGGTCCTTGGATTCTCCATGGTCGTCTCGGTCGTACCTGAGTATATGCAAGATCCATGCATGAGGTAGTAGCCATGTCTCACATGTAGAAAGTGAAGGTTCGGAGAGGAGCGAGTTCACCTTGTGTCCTCTTGGGGCTTGAAGAGTAGTCGGAGTGTACATGGGGATGAACGTGGGATGCTCCGCATCATCTCCCCCCCTTGTGAAAGATCCAACCTCGGATCGTGATCCTCATCACCATGGAAACGGTTGTCGTGGACGGACTTGTAGTTGGACGAAGTTGAAGACATTGCGCTATCCAAGTAGTCCAAGGTGTCGCTGGAGTGATAGACATGCAAAAAGAGCAAACACAAGCAACACTCGGAAATACAATGGTTAGCGCACACAAAGTGTCCATCATGTAAGAATGAGTCCGTGCGGCAAGATAGGTCATGACAAAGCGCATGAAGCTTATCAAGATGATCTAGAATGAGATGCAAAGCATTCATGGGAGGAAATGCAATCATTATGCACACAAATGTGTTGTAAGTATGATCAATGCAACCACGGTGCAAAATGATGTCATAGTGAGACGGTTTATCAATAGCATGAATATGGCAATGGACGCTCAACATGTGTATGTTATCATGCAATTGATGGGGGACAATATGATCATTATGTATGAATATGCCATCAAGGAAGATCACAACAAATTTGCTAAGGAAGTGAACAAGCTCAGCTATCATGGATGACATGGGAATACAAGATGCAACAAGGCAATCATAATGTGAGTCAATCCATGCATAGCGTGCAGACTTGTGGTGAGTATGATATGTCCATCGAGCATGACATGTATGAGAACAATCAACAAATATGGAGGTGTTGGTGTACCAAAGCTCTATGTCGAGGCATGAGTGGAGTTTCGAAGGTGCATCCAATAAGTGCGAGCGCTCCTCAATGTGAAGGTCCATGTAGCCAATCTCCAATGTCGCTCCTCCGTTCACGAGATGTATCATGTAGACAACAATAAGGAAACAACAGTGAAAGAGTGACCCATCCAATATGCGTATTTGAGGATGGCTCAATGTGAAAGAGGTCACCTGTAGGAGTGTCTCAAAGATGATGTAGTTGCGCATCGAGTATGCCTTCTCATAACCAAAATGTCTCGTGATCGTACTGCCTTGTGGATCCTTCAAAACGAAAGAACATGAAAAACACTCGGAAAAACAAATGAGGTTAGCAGAAGTGCAAAACCAATCATTCGTGTGGTAAGATACCAAACAAGTGTATGCATCATGCTCATCATAAGAATGGACAAGGGAGCATTTCATAGTATGAAGGCTTATGATGTAAGAACAACCAAATACAAGAGGCTCAATCAAACAATCATGCATCACAAGTAAAGTGTCCAAGTCTCCAAGATCAATAAGCATAGCAAGTTGGCACTCAATACAAGGTGATATGAGAGATGCAACTAATGGAGACAAGAGGCAATGATCATGACAAATCAAATGAGAGGCATCAACATCTATGTCATCAACCCAAGAAAGCAAGTAATAGTGGTACATGGGTGATGCAACATAGCAAGCAATCATATCAATCAAGTCAAGCAAGCTAGTAGTGCGAAGATGCAACATACTAGGAGGAATCATGGCAGGCATGTCATGTGTGAAAATAGTGCGCATGAATAATTCACATGTCATAGCACAAGCATGAAAGCAAGATATGAAGAAAGTAGGTTCATGGTGTTGGCAAGAAGTCCTATGTAAATAGCAATGTAACATCATGACTCTCCCAACACAAGAATCAACAATAGTATGAGGCACATGATAAACATGGCCATAGCAACAAGGATCTCCACCAAGCATGCAAATACACATAGAAGTATCATAATCGTGACTCATGAGTAGATGCAAGCAAGGGTCACAATTGCATGGCGAAGGCATAGAAACAAGCATAACATGCAAAGTGAACACGCTAGAATGGGCATAAGGTGACAAGTGGTAAATAGCCCATAGCCGTATGAGAGATAAGTAGAAGAGATGCGCGTAGTCCTTGCGCGAAAGGAACGGTGGTAAGGATAGTCCACGGGATCCCAAGCCATCATTGCTCTCTAGAACTCGTTTTGTCAACTCTTGGGATTGCGAGGTTGACGAGTGTTCATAAGTACCTACACAAAACAGAGACAAAGAGAAAATTGTGTGTGCATGGTATATGTACACATCATCCATCATGATGCGCACGTGCATGTGTCGGTTAGCACAAAATAGCCAATGCTCAAATAAATGAGACGCGTGATATAGAAACATGTCATCCATCATGATAGGTTTGTTGTTATGTATAGCATAATGGAGACTCAAATTGTGTAATGCATCACAAGCAATATCTAAAGCATTGTTAGTCATGGAATGCGTATGGTGCACGCAATTATGGGAATCATGCAAAGTATGGAATGCATCAAAATCTCCTAATATGTATGAGGAAACTATGGAGGTCTCCTCATGAGCATTAGTGGAAACATCACACAGAGAATATTGACAACATCCAAAACAATGCATATTCAGATCAATGTGCTCATTGCATGGTATAGGAGATGAATTGCACAAATCATGTAAAGGAAGCATGGCAATATCATCACAAGAGAAGCAAAAGCCAATGACCATCATCTCATCATCTATGCCATAAGTGCAAATGGGATTGATTTTAATGGGGTATGCATAGTTACTATGTTGAGATTGTAATGAGGCAATATGGGAGATCTCACTCATAGCATATGACAAGGTCAATGGATTGTCAAACATGAAGTGACCAATAGAATTTTCACAAGATATCCTATGAAGCATAGCATCACAACTAGGCAACTCAACATGCTCATCATCATATTCATCATAAATAGGTAATTCAAGGCATGAAGAAGTTTCACTAGCATGAAGCATGGTAATAGGTGGGTCAACATCATGCAAGCAATCAATCTCAAGAATGTCCACTAGTGGGACTAGAGAAGCACCGTCACCTATGTTACCTTCGGAGCATAGCTCATGTGTTGTAGGTGAGGTGTTGAAGATCCAATCGTTGTCATCTTCATCTTGATGGAACCATGTGTGGGGTGCATAATCGTCCACCATGGCCATCGGTTTTCCCATTGGAGGGATGGACTCGTCGCGTATAGGCGTGTCGTCATGTAGGAGACCTAGCACCAAAGAAGAAAACACACTAGGAGTAGAGGTTAAGTCATTAGAAATCATAGTGGCCTCACATGCCGTGTCAACTACCTCACTCTCTAAGTGTTGTGGCTCACTCACTCCCTCAAGGATGCTCTCACTCATATGGTTGGTGCAGTCACTCAAATGGCGCTCAACCTCACCTAGGATGTGTGGCATGCTCTCATGTGTGGGGCTAGTGGTGGTCACACTCATCCTCTCATAGGAAATGCTCTCAATGTCACGTATGGTGGAGTCACTCATCTCTCTCATGGGGTGGTGGCTCTCCTCACATGACAAATGGGGCATCTCTTCATATGTGGGTGTCGAAGAGATGTTGGTGCAAATGTCTCCATGCGCGGTCTCGTAGCTTGACTCGGAGGATGAGTCCAATATGGGCATCGTCTTCATGTTGTTGAAGAGGTTCGCGCTAGTCGCCGTGGTCGAAGGGGATGGCCCTTGCTCGACCGTTTTGTCGCCGTCTTGGTGTTGGAGGTCCATATGATGTGGCACCTCATAACTCGTCTCCATGACCGAAGGGAGTTTCCCATGCTCGGCCATCTTCCTTGGGGGGCTTCCGAAGATGGAAGTGTCGGCCTCGCTAGTAGGTGGTCACCTTGGACTTGATGAAGTCGAAGTAGGCGTACACATGGGAAGTAGGCGAAGATGCCGTATGTCCAAAGGCGAAGATGCCTTGATAGTACTTGGCGAAGTTGCCAAAGTGGTTGTTGTAGCCGTAGCGCCGTCTTGGTGGTGGTCGTCTCGCGGTCTTCTCTTGTGCTTATGAAGCTTCGACTTGGCGTGTTGGGACTTGTGCATTTGCGCTTGTGGAGCATCTTCATGATGATGGTGTCGTTGTCGCGCTTGAGCTCGAAGGCGTTCGTCGTCGTCGTGCACATGATGCTTGGAGGTGACTTGCCCTTCATGACGATGTGGATCACGAACGTGATGATGGTCGCCATGTAGATGTAGGCGAGGACGATTTGCACTTGCATCTTTTTCGCGCTCCGAAGACTTGTGGCTTGAATGTCGCCGCCTTGAAGATGACGAAGGGGAAGTAGACTTGAGGAAGGTCTGAATCTCCTCCATCCTTGCATCTTGCTCCTCTTTATGTGCGGCAAGATTCTTGTCGATGTAGTCCCTTCTCCTTGCTTCGGAGTGACTAATGTCGATGGAGATGTTCTCGATGCGCTCTCGCAATCTCAATTGTGCGCCTTGCACTTGTCGTTGTAGATCGAATATAGACGCTTTGGTTATGTAGTTGTTCACGCCGTCGTTGTTGTCGAGGACCGGAGACGAAATGCCTTGCCTATCCATCACAAGACTCGAGCAAATATGAGTGGGACAAAGAGAAGAACTTATACCAATGTACCTTGACCGATGTTGAAAATGAATCAAGTTCACTCAAATGCGGACAATGAAATAACACTATTGGTACCAATCCTTGTCGGTTCTCACACCTACACAAGTAAAGCTTATGAAGGAGCTCGGTGAGGATAGTGGCACAAAAATGTTAGCAAGAGTCAATAATGTTGAAAGAGATTCAAAAATTCGCAAGCGAAACAAGTAGACCAATAGCAATATGTGGCACACAGGAACACACACACGGATAGATAAATGGGGTCGTGCAACCAAGGAATGAGCACAAAATGTGGAATCCACGGAAAACGCTCGTGTTGCACAACTCAAGAGAGACGCTAGCACGATTGCTCAATAGGCGGATACGACACTTGTGCACAACCTATAAGATGCAAAATGGATAAACTTCTATCCCAAGTATGCTATGTATGTATGGTTCCCGATGTTTCTCTCAAGAAGATCCAAGATGATCAGATGTGACAATCTTATGTGCAATGTGGTATGATGCTATGGCACTTGCTTACAAGCTTCTTTGCTCTCTTTCTTTTGCTTAAAAGCTTTATTTCTTTTTTTTTCTATGGCCACTTTTGCACAATGCACAAACCAAGATAGCAATAGTGTATATGCGGGAAAAAACTTGTGGCACAAGATATGATACCAATATGATATGGTATGTATGCTATGGGAAGTATGATCACTAATGTGCACAAGTAACGTTGCCGGCAATACTCAAATGGCTAGTCTCGATAGGCAAGTAACGCAAAATGGGCTAGAGGTTATCAATGCAATCGCAAGGGGAATATACAATGGATGGATATCACGATACCAAGATGATATGGAGGTTACCGTCCTTCGCGATGATGAGTGGCGGTGTTCTTGATGTAGATACCAAGATGATGGAGTCTCGTCCCTAAGTAACCGAAACACCTAAGGAAACGGAAAAACCGCGAACTCAAAATCTCAAATGTCAAATGTCAAAATGGTGGTAGCGGAAAGCGGTGGTGGATTGCCCTTGGCAATGCGGGAGTGGTTTGATGGGATATACACGGTGTCGGAGTTGAAGCAATGGTCCCTAAGTAGCCGACACACCTTAGGAGGCACAAGCCACAACTCAAACAAAATTGGGTTATGTTGGGGTGGAAGTGTATGGTGGGTAAGCCTATGCGGAAGTGATGGTGGTGGTTGATGAAGAAGCAACCGTCCCTAAGTAGCCGAAACACCTTAGGATACTCGAATCACTACTCAAGCAACCACTAATGCTATGGGAACAAAATGGGTTAGATTGCGGAAGTCGGTGGTGGCTATGCGGATGATATGATGGAAGGCCTAGGCAAACTTGCCAAATTTTCGAAAATTTGATGGAGTCAAATGATGTTGGTGGTATTTTTGTGGGATGGGGGATGTCAATAGCTTCATAACGAGCTAAAGAACGTCAAAAACGGACTCCGGATGAATTAGTTATGGGCAAAACGGTGAAACTCGGAACGCTGAAACTGGGAGGGGCGGTAGTACCGCTCGGATGGGCGGTAGTACCGCTCATGGTACTCAGCTGTAGTACCGCTCGGAGGGGCGGAAGTACCGCTCGAGTCGGGATTTTTCGCAGATCGACTCGGGGCGCGATTTTGGGGCGGAAATGGATGATTTCGGGGGCAAAATTGGATGGATTTCGTGGATAGGAAGAGGGGAAACTTGGGGGAAATGCTAGATCCACTTGAAACCAAGCAAATCCACGGATCAAAATCAACAAAACATCATCAAACCAACAAATCACAAAAAAATTTGGGGGCTATTTTTGGTGGGGATTTTCGGATTTAGGACGAAAACAACAAAATCAAGCTAGAAAACACGGGGTAGGGGCTCCAAAAACGTGATGAACGTGGCTCATGATACCAAGATGATGTAGTTGCGCATCTTGTATGCCTTCACATAACCAATATGCCGCGTGATGGTACCGCCTTGTGAATCCTTCAAAATGAAAGAACATGACAAACAGGCACTGCGCGTATATATAGTGATAAGCCATGAAGAGGTAAGTGCACTGCGCGCAGGCAAGCCGGTAGTACCGGTCAGGGGGCCGGTAGTACCGCTGAGAGCTCATGAGGGGCGGTAGTTCCAGTCGAGGAAGGCGGTACTACCGCTGGGAGGTCGGGCACTAGCTTCTGGAGGTGGGCGGCGAAGGAGCCAGCAGTTGTACCGGGGGTCGGGGCGGTTGCTCCGGTCTTTGGGCAGAAACCGGTAGAACCGGTGCTGTACCGGCCTTGCACCTCTTGCTCACAGAATAGCAGCCGGTTGTTGGGTGGTGGCTGGCCGGTTGTTCCGCCCGGGCGGTGGTTGGGCGGTTGTAGCGGTCCTCCCAGGCTGGGTGGAATGCCTCCTTGATCTGATGTCCATCTTGCACCACTCCTTCTCCTTGGCTGCTTTCATGGTACCTGAGCACACAAAGTGTCTCCGTTTGAGGTAGTAGCCATGTCTCAAATGGGTCAAAGGGAAATTCAACAAGGAGAGAGTTAACCTCAGATTGGATGGCACGTGCTCGGGCTCTTGTCATGGGTCCTCTTGGAGCAAGTGTGGTCGAAGTAGAGTGTCACATCCCTAGTTCTGGCCTGACCTATGCTTGCTTCCATGTGTGCATCATGTTTAAATTCAAATGAAATTTGAATTGAGGAATTTTCAAAAGCCTCAGGAAACCTCTAAAAATAACCAACATTTAAATCTTCTCAAATGAGTCCAAGAAAATGTTCCTGTTATTCCATGGAAATATTGGTAAGAGGTAAAATTTAAACCAATATTTTTGGAGTCACAGAGATATTTATTTTGGCCATTTTAATTAATCCAATAACTATTTGCTTTGGATTTATATTTAATATATATTAAATATGACTCCAATAATTCTGGAAGTTTGTGAGTGGCTTTGTATATATTTTAGCAAGCCACATAAAAACCTACAGAATTTATTAAAATGATTTAGTTGCTAAACTAAATCAAAACAGAGGAAGAAAAAAATAGAAAACAATAAGTAAAAGGAAAGAGCAGAAGAACTACCTGGCGCTCACCTCTCAGCCCACCTGGCCCAACTCCAGCTGGCGGCCCAGCCCACCACCGCTACCCCCCTGTCGCCTTCCTCCTCTGCCAGGAGGACGCGCGTGCGGCCGACACGCGCACGCACGCGCCCCGGCCACCTCCTCCCTCCTAGCCTGCCTGGCTCCCCCTCGTCGCGCCTAGATGACGCCAGCATGATGCCTGGACGCCCTGGACCTTCCTCTCTCTCCCCCGAACGCTCTCCCCCTCCTCTGTTCTTTCCGCCCGAGCGCCTCCGTCGCCACCGACGCCGTTCGCCGTGGCCACAGCCACCGCCTCGCCTCCCCGACGCCTCCCAAAGCTCCGCCTCAACCTACTCTTCCTCCGCACCGCTCCAAGCAACACCAGGAGCCCTGCAGTGACGCCATCACCGCCGTCTTCACCGACGGGCACCGAAGATCACCGGCCCGATTCTCCGTCTCCAGGTCGCCCCTAAGCCCACTGAGACGCGCTCTGCAACCACAGTGAGCTCATGGACCGACTCCCCCTCCTCTCCTGCTCGCGTTCTTGCTCTAGCTCCGTTCCCCACCTCCGCCGAAGCTCGCCGCCGCCACGGCCGACGAGCTCCATGCTCCTGAGCTCGTCAGCTCGCCCGAGCATCACCAGCGTGCTCGCTGCGCTCCTGTGAACCTGCAGCACCCACGGGTTCGCCCTGTTGTGCACCGTAGCGCCGTTTCCGCCAACGCCCGAGGTCCGGCAGCCGCTGAGCTCGACGCCGGCGAGGATTACGGCCACCCCAGCTCGCCCCGGTTGCACCGTTGGATGCGCGGGATCGCCAGCTTTCCGTAGAGCCCAACGGCGCCTCGAATGGTTCCCTGTATCGCAATCCCGAGCCGCCCCGCCGTTTCTGTCGTCGCCGGCGACAAGTCGCTGGCAGGTTTGACCTGATCGGCCCGGGGTTTGACCTCCCCTGACGTGTGGGCCCAGGCGCCTGCTTAATTAGTGTTAGGTCAGTTAGTGTTAATTAACTTAGCTAATTAGATGAGACACTAACATGCGGGCCCCGCCCAGCTAACCAAGTTAGTTAGGGTTAATTTTAATTAGGTTAGTTAGTCCAGACACTGACACGCAGGGCCCATAGGTCAGTTTGACCTGGACGGCGCCCGTTGACCTGCTGACGTCACTATGAGGTCATGCTGACGCAATAATTCCTTTCTGGAATTTAAATAAATCTTAAATGATTTAATAATTCCAGAAAATGTTCAAAACTTCAAAAATTCATAGTAATTCAACCGTAACCCCAAATGAAACAAATTATATATGCAAAATTATCAGAAAAATTCAAGGAACCCATCTGTACCATTTTCATGCATGTTTGAACAATGTCTGTCCTCTGTTTTGGACAAAACAAATAAAGGGCATTTGAATAACCATATATGGAGTTGGAATTTGAATCATGTATTCAAACCAGCTTCATTTAAATCATAGCTAGGTGCATTAGCCCAAAACACATTCATATTGCCATGTCATAGCATGCATCATATTGTACATTGCATTGATCGTGTTTCTTCTATGTTTGCCGGTGTTGCTCCCCCTCGGTAGACATTGTACCGACGATGTGATCGTTGGCACCGATGAAGAACTATAATATCTTCAAAAGTGCCAGGCAAGTAAACCCCCCCCCCCTTGTTCATTCCGATACAATCCTACTCTCTCGCCCTGCTCTCTTTTACTGCATTAGGACAACAACGAGTCATTTGTTACTTGCTGCGGTAGCTGAACCCCTTTATCCTCTGCATGACCTGTCATTGCCACAGTAAATAGATGAAACCCACTAGTATGAGTAGGAGTTGCTTGAGCCCTGTTGTGCCTACTCATTCATGTTTGTTTGTCATGCCTGCTACTGCTTAGAGTTGAGTCAGGTCTGATTCATCGGGGATGAATCAGAGGTGTGTGAACATGTCCTACTGTGTGTGAGCTAAGTGGTGAACACGATTTGGTAAAGGTATCGGTGAGAGGCCATGTAGGAGTACATGGTGGGTTGTCTCATTGCAGCCGTCCTTAGGAACTGAGTTCTGTGTTTGTGATCCATGATTCAGCTACTACCACGCATTGGGCCCGAAACCAATGGACCCTCTCGGCTTCGTATTCACCCTAGTTCTCTGTCCAGGAGTTGCAAGTAGTTTCTGGTGTTTGTAGCCTACTGGAGGCCGTGGACAGCGCTGACCGTAGGGGTGGGCTGTGATGCGGTAGGTACGTGGCACGGTGTACCGGATACCCATTAGGTATCTCGGGAACCCTGCACACATCGTTTGGGGCTGTGAGCGAAACTCCGGCCGGATCTCCTCATGGATGGAACCTGAATAGGCGATAAACCTGGACTAGAGACTTGAGTGTTTAGGTAGGCCGTGGCCAACACCCATGTTGGGCTTCCGCTTGAAGGTTGCCGAGTACATGTCGTGTAAACGGCGGTAAGTGGTGAGAGCGTGTGTGAAGAAGTACACCCCTGCAGGGTTAACATCATCTATTCGAATAGCCGTGTCCGCGGAAAAGGACTTCTGAGTTGCTTATATCAGTTCATAGACAAGTGAAAGTGTATACTCTAAAATACGCAAGATAAGCGTGAGTGCTATGGATGGCGTTCTCGTACGGAGACGGGAGCGGATCCATAGTGGTGTATTGGTTGGTGAATATGTGGACTCGTGTGCGCCACCTCAAAAGAGTTGCTTGCAGTCGTAGTTTACGATAGCCACCGAGTCAAAGCTGGCTTGCTGCAGTTAAACCCCACCATCCCCTTTGTTGATAATGATGCATATGTAGATAGTTCTGATGTAAGTCTTGCTGGGTACATTTGTACTCACGTTTGCCTATTTTATGTTTTTGCAGAGAGACGTCAGTCTTGCTAGTAGTTCCACGTGGACTTCGACGTTTAGCTTGTTACCTCAGCTACAATCTTGTGCCCTCGGCAGGACCTGGTAGATAGTCAGGCTTTCAAGCCTTTTTCATTTGTAGATGTCTGTACTCAGACATGTTGAGCTTCCGCTTGTGCTTTGATTTGTATGCTCTGAATGTTGGGTCATGAGACTCATGTTTGTAATATCTCGCTCCACGGAGCCTATTGAATAAATACTTGAGTTGTAGAGTCATGTTGTGATGCCATGTTGTATTTGCACATATCGAGCATATTGTGTGTATGTTATTGAAATGCTTGGTATGTGCGGGATCTGACTATCTAGTTGTTTATTCTTAGTAGCCTCTCTTACCGGGAAATGTCTCCTAGTGTTTCCACTGAGCCATGGTAGCTTGCTACTGCTCCGGAACACTTAGGCTGGCCGGCATGTGTCCTTCTTCGTTCCTGTGTCTGTCCCTTCGGGGAAATGTCACACGATAAATACCAGAGTCCTGTTAGCCCGCTACAGCCCGGTTCACCGGAGTCCTGCTAGCCCAGTGCTACAGCCTGGATTCACTCGCTGATGACCGACACGTTCGATGCTGGGTCATGGATGCCTGTCCCTGTAAGTTTGTGCCACTTTGGGTTTACGACTAGCCATGTCAGCCCGGGCTCCTTATCATATGGATGCTAGCGACACTATCATATACGTGTGCCAAAAGGCGCAAACGGTCCCGGAAAAAGGTAAGGCGACACCCGTGGGAATACCGTGCGTGAGGCCGCAAAGTGATATGAGGTGTTACATGCTAGATCGATGTGGCATTGAGTCGGGGTCCTGACATAGAGTCCATGGGGATGATGGAAGGATGCTCCGACCAAATTTATCGTAGTTGCCCAATTTTTTTGTGATTTGTTGGTTTGATGATGTTTTGTTGATTTTGATCCGTGGATTTGCTTGGTTTCAAGTGGATTTAGCATTCCCCCGAGTTTCCCCTCATTCCATCCACGAAATCCACCAAATTTGGCCCCGAAATCATCCAATTCCGCCCCAAAATCGTGACCCGTTTCGTTCTGAGTCGAATCCCGACACGAGCGGCACAACCGCCCCACCGAGCGGTACCACCGCTGAGTACCACAAGCGGTACAACCGGCCATCAGAGCGGTACTACCGCCCAGGCCAATTTCAGCACTCTGAGTTTCACCATTTCCATCCACCTCGACTTTTCGCTTCCACCATTGTTGTTTTGGTCTTTGAGAATTTTAGTTGTGGTTCCCGTGTCCTATTGTGTTTCGGCTATATAGGTACGGTTCGACGTCAACATCACCACCGCTCACCTTCGCCAAGGACTCATCATCGTCAAGGATGGTAACCTCGACGACATCTTTGTCATCTCTCGCAATTACATTGATAACCACATAGCCTTACTTTTGCGTTGCTTACCCATTGAGACTAGCCATTGAGTATTGCCGGCAACGTGACTTGTGCACATTAGTGATCATACAACATAGAATACATATCATACCATAGTGGTGCATATCTTGAGATCAACTTGTGTGTCACAAAGTTGTCATAGCATACGCAATTGCTATCTTGGTTTGTGAAGTTTTGCATGAGAAAAGAGCTCAAAAGTGAAGAGCCACCCAAGCTTTTAAGCAAAAGAGAAAGATAAGCAAAGAGCTTATAAGAGAGAACCATAGCATCATACAACATTAAGATTGTCATATCCGATCATCTTGGATCATAGCACCAAAATATCATACATATAGAATACTTGGGATAGAGATCATAGCATTTTTGTCTAGTAGGTTGTGCACAAGTTTGCGTATCCGCCTATTGTGCAATCATGCTAGCATCTCTCTAGTATTGTGCAACAAGAGCATTTCGTGGTTTCCACATTTTGGCTCACTTTTGGTTTGCACAATCCCACTTATCTATTTGCGTGTGTGTTTCCGTGTACCATTACTTACTTGGTCTACTTGTTACATTTGCGAATTTGCGAATCTTTTTCAACATCTTTGAGTCAAACTAACGATTGCAATCAATTTTGTGCCACCATCGTAACCAAGCTCCACCATAAGCTTTTACTTGTGTAGGTGTGAGAACCAACAAGAATTGGTACCAATAGTGCTATTTCATTGTCTGCATTTGAGTGAACTTGATTCATCTTCAACATCGGTAAAGGTACATTTGGTACATGTTCTTTTCCTTCTACAACTTACATTTTGATTGGTATGATGGATAGGCCAAGTTCTTATACAAACCCACCTCTCATCGAGAACGGCGATGACATGTCATCATTCATCACAAAGAGCCACCTCTTTGGTGCTCAAAGGGCGTTACACCAAGAGCAACAAGCTATGAGCAACCGCATCGACAACCTCGCCACCGACTTGTGACTCTCCGAGCAACGTACAAGAGACTACTTCGACGACAAGTTCGACTCTCACAAGCAAGAAAATGATGCCAGAATGGACGAGATCCGCGCCTTGATGAGGAACCGGCATCATTCCACTTCTTCCTCCTCAAGACGGAGCCGCTCGAGTCGACACCCCGATGACACCTTCTCTGGCTCAAGTACACCGTCTGCGACCATTCTTCGACGAGCCGCGCATCAAGACCGTCATGCACCTCGCAACCCGCTACATCACAAGCATTCACAAGAGCAAGACGATGAGCAAGTCCCTCGTCCTCAATCAAACCAAGTGGCTTTTGCTCAAGATCAAGAATGGCAACGACTTCGGCGCCAAGAAGAAGAACGAGCGCGTCTACACCAAGAAGAACAAGACGCCAAGGCTTAACGTCTTCAACAACAACAGCGAGAAGCGCAAGCGCTTGAGGCGCAACGTGCCCTTCAAGAATTAAGTCGAGCCATCGCCAACCGCAATCGCGAACGGCGCAATCAAGAGGAAGCTCTTCGAGAAGAAATCCAAGAGAGGAACTACCTACCGCATGTGCAACGTCAAGCTCCACAAGCCCCTCCTCAAGCTCGTCAAGCTCCTCTTCAACCTCAAGTTCAACAAGAGCAAGTTGATCATGGACTTCCTCCGCGCCAAGAGCAACATGAGGATGACTACCCTCCACGCCAAGGACGTCATCATCACCATCGCCAACAACACAATGAAGAGCATCGCTATGGCAAGCTCAAGTTTACAATGCCCAAGTTCAATGGAAGCAATGATCCGGAAGAGTACCTCTCATGGGCATTGAAGGTCGACAAAATCTTTCGTTTGCACAACTTTGAGGAAGAGAAGAAGATCGCTATGGCATCACTTGAGTTCCAAGACTATGTGCTCATATGGTGGGAACAAGTACTTGAACGCCGTGAAGCAAGAGGTGAAGCACCAATCACCACTTGGACTCAAATGAAGGATGTCATGCGGGGCACGCTTTGTACCAACGTACTACAACCGCGATCTCTTCAAGAAGCTACAACTCCTCAAGCAAGGAACAAAGAGTGTTGAAGAATACTGCAAGGAAATGGAGATAGCCATGATTCGAGCCAATGTCAAGGAAGATGATGAGCAAACAATGGCACGTTTCTTGAATGGACTCAATCATCCCATCAAGAAGATCGCCGACTTCCAACCATATTCCAACCTCATTGAGCTCCTGCATCAAGCAACCAAGGCGGAACGTCAAGTGCAAGATGACTTCAAGTACGCCAAGTACTCATCCAAGACCTATGGCTTCTCCAACATCCAAGCTTCAACGACTCCTCCAACATCTACATCAAACAAATCTTCTCCAAGCAACGACGACAAGTCAAGTTACAAGAAAACTTCGACAAGTTCAAGTCGCCTTCCTCCTACGACAAGCAACTTCAAGCCGCGTGCTTCATCATCTACTCCAACCGATGAGACCGTAAAGACAAGCTCCTTCAAATGTTTCACTTGTGGCGGCCGAGGCCACAAAGCCTTCCAATGAACCAACAAGCGCACCATGATCCTCAACGACGATGGCACCTACGACTCAATGAGTGAATATGAAACGGAAGCTATTGAGCAAGTGGCCATGCACCGGCGCGTGAACGAGGATGAAGATGATCAAGTCTTTTGTGATGAGGATTCGAGCCCCGCTCTCGTTGTCTCCAAAGTCTTGACGCTTCAACATCAACAAGAAGAAGACCAATGATGCCACATCTTCCACACTAAGGTCGGCATCAATGGAAGGTCCGTCAAGGTCATCATCGATGGAGGTAGTTGCCACAACTTGGCAAGTGAAGAACTATGTTCAAAACTTCAATTGGTCAAGAAGAAGCACCCGCACCCCTACAAGGTTCAATGGCTAAGTGACTCCGGCACTATACGAGTCGAGCATACGGTCCAAGTCTCTTTCAAAATAGGTGCTTATGAAGACACTTTGGAATGTGATGTGGTCCCAATGACCGTTTGCCACCTCCTTCTTGGTCGACCATGGCAATTCGACCGTGGTGTCATCCACAATGGGAAAACCAATCACTATAGCTTCAAGATGAAAGGAAAGGAGTATGTGCTACGACCTATGTCTCCTAGTCAAGTGATAGCCGACAAACAAGCCACCTATCATGGAGAGAAGAGTGAGAAACTGACACACCCAAAAGTGAGTGAGAGCCACAAGCCAAATATGAGCGCCTCTTCGCCTAGAGAGAAAAACCTCATCCTATTTGCCACCAAAAGTGAGATAAGAGAAGTGTGTGAGAACCCTCGAGTGTGATACACTTCGTCCTCGTGTGCAAAGATGGAGATCCAACAACTAACACCTTTCATGAGTTACCTTTAGTGTTTCAGTCTCTTTTGCAGGAATTCAAAGATGTCTTCCCCGATGAGCTACCTCCGGGTCTACCTCCCTTACGAGGCATTGAGCATCGAATCGACCTCATCCCCGGAGCGCCACTTCCAAAAAAGGCCCCATACCATGTCAATCCCGAAGAAACCAAGGAGATTCAACGACAAGTACAACAACTCATCGAGAACGGTCAGGTACGTGAAAGCTTAAGCCCATGTGCTGTTCTCGTTATCCTTGTACCTAAACCCGATGGCAGTTTTTGCTTGTGTTCCGATTGTAGACCCATAAACGCCATCACCGTTCGTTATAGGCACCCCATTCCTCGCTTAGATGATATGCTTGATGAACATAGTGGAGCCAACTTTTTCTCACAAATAGATCTTAAAAGTGGCTATTATCAAATCCGCATTCAAGAAGGTGATGAATGGAAAACCGCTTTCAAAACCAAATTTGGCTTATATGAGTGGTTAGTGATGCCTATGGGTTTGTCGGAAGCACCCGAAACATTCGTGCGTCTTATGCATCATGTTCTTAGACCTTACAATGGAGTCTTCGTTGTGGTTTACTTTGATGATATCCTTGTGTTTAGCAAAACCATGAAAGAGCATATTAATCATGTTAAATCTGTGTTGCAAACTCTTCGCAAGGAACGCCTTTATGCAAACTTGAAAAAAATGCACTTTTGACGTTGACAAAGTGGTTTTCCTAGGTTTTGTTGTCTCTTCCAAGGGTGTCCATGTTGATGAAACTAAAATTGAAGCAATTAAAACTTGGCCCCAACCCACCAATTTGCAACAAGTGAGAAGTTTTCTTGGTCTCGCAGGATTTTATCGTCGCTTTGTGAAAAACTTTAGCACAATTGCCGCTCCTTTACATGCTTCGAGTAAGAAGAATGCTCCTTTTGTTTGGGGATCTTTGCAATCCACCGCTTTTGATGAGCTCAAGTCTTTGCTTACTCATGCTCCGATTCTTGCTTTGCCCAATTTTGACAAAACTTTTGAGGTTCATTGTGATGCAAGTGGTACCGGAATTGGCGGAGTTTTGATGCAAGAAAAACGAGCCATTGCTTATTTTAGTGAAAAACTCTCCGGTGCTCAACTTAATTATCCCATCTATGACAAAGAATTGTATCCTTTAGTGCATGTGCTACATGTTTGGGAACATTATCTTAGAAATAATGAATTTGTCATCCATACCAATCATGAAACGCTTAAGTACTTAAAAGGTCAAACTAAATTGAACAATCGTCATGCCAAATGGAGTGAATTCATTGAATCTTTTCCTTATGTGATCAAGTATATTAAGGGTAAAGAAAATGTTGTCGCGGATGCGCTTTCACGCATATGCATGCTTGTTACTCAACTTGAGTTGAATGTTATTGGTTTTGAGCATATAAAAGACTTGTATGAGCATGATCCTTCTTTTGCTACTCCTTACGCTAAGTGTTTGACACACACGTCTTGGGAACAATACTACATAAAGGATGATTATCTTATGAGAGATAACAAACTTTGCATTCCCGAGTCTTCCCTTCGTTTGCTCCTTTTGCAAGAGGCTCATGGAGGCGGACTTATGGGACACTTTGGACGCGACAAGACTTTCGCCACGCTCTCCAAGAACTACTTTTGGCCCAAGATGTTTCGTGATGTCTCACACTTCACCAACCGTTGCTCTCCATGTCGCAAAGCTAAGTCAAAAGCTCAATCCCATGGTCTTTACATGCCCCTTCCCATTCCTTACCAACCTTGGGAAGACATTAGCATGGATTTTATACTTGGTTTACCTATAACTCAAAATGGCAAGGATTCCGTCTTTGTTGTTGTGGAAAGATTTTCTAAGATGGCACATTTGATTCCTTGCAACAAGATAGACGATGCTTCACATATTGCAAATCTCTTTTGTAGGGACATCTTGCGACTTCATGGATTGCCAAAGACGATCGTCTCCGACCGTGACGCCAAGTTCTTGAGTTACTTTTGGAAGACGCTATGCGCCAAGCTCGGAATCAAGCTCTTGTTCTCATCCGCATACCATCCTCAAACCGACGGCCAAACGGAGGTGACGAACCGGACACTATCCACTCTACTTCGCGTGTTGATCAAGAAGAACATCAAGGAGTGGGAGGTGTGTCTACCCATCGCCGAGTACGCCTACAACCGTGCAAGACACTCGACTACCGGCAGGTCTCCCTTCGAGGTCGTCTACGGCTTCAACCCGTTGTCACCATTGGACATTCTACCTCTTCCTCTACAAGAGCGCACCAACATGGATGCGAGTGCACGGGCAAGCTACATCAAGAAGATGCATGAAGATACAAGACACACCATCGAGCGCCAAGTACAACGACTAGCGACCAAGCTCAACATCAACAAGCAACCCATGGTATTCAACATCGGAGACCTCGTGTGGCTACACCTTCGCAAGGACCGCTTCCCCAACGAACGCAAGTCTAAGCTTCTCCCTCGAGCCGACGGACCCTTCAAGGTGCTAGCACGCTACAACGACAATGCCTACAAGATTGAACTCCCACGAGACAAGTACACCGTGAGCGACATATTCAACGTCAAAGACCTCTCGCCTTTCCATGGTGATGCAGATTTTGATCCGAGGTCGGATCTTTCCCAAGGGAGGGGAGATGATGCGGAGCATCCTTCCGTCATCCCCATGGACTCTACTTCGACCACACTTGCTCCAAGAGGACCCATGACAAGAGCCCGAGCACGTGCCATCCAATCCGAGGTTAACTCTCTCCTTGTTGAGTTTCCCTTTGACCCATTTGAGACATGGCTACTACCTCAAACGGAGACACTTTGTGTGCTCAGGTACCATGAAAGCAGCCAAGGAGAAGGAGTGGTGCAAGATGGACATCAAGATCAAGGAGGCATTCCACCCAGCCTGGGAGGACCGGTACAACCGCCCAACCACCGGCCAGGCGGAACAACCGGCTAGCCACCGCCCAACAACCGGCTGCTATTCTGTGAGCAAGCGGTGCAAGGCCGGTACAGCAACGGTTCTACCGGTTTCTGCCCAAAGAACGGAACAACCGCCCCGACCCCCGGTACAACCGCTGGCTCCTTCGCCGCCCACCTCTAGAAGCTAGTGCCCGACCTCCCAGCGGTAGTACCGCCTTCCTCGACCGGAACTACCGGCCCTCATGAGCTCTCAGCGGTACTACCGGCCCCCTGACCGGTACTACCGGCCTGCCTGCGCGCAGTGCACTTACCTCTTCGTGGCTTATCACTATATATACTCGTCTCCTAGCTTCGTATTAGGGTTAGCATAGGATTAGGTCATATTTGTGAGAGAGCCTTTGCTCATCCACTTGGATACTTCTCCTCGGAGTTCAGGACCTCTTCGGAGAAGATCCCCCAAGCGGATTCAAGACCCTTTTCTAGGGAAGACCCCCAAGACCTATGTTAGGAGATGAACTGTCCTTTGTATCCTTACCTTTGTTGATTGTGGATCATATGCATCTCTTTGTGTTCAATGATCTAGCACTCATGTGATCTATTCTTTGTTGGTTTCGTGATCCTCTCCCCGTGATTTCCCCTTTGTGCTTCCGCGTGTTCTTCGTGTTTCTACCATGGGATTCCTCCAAACGTGAAAGATCGACCAACTAGGGTTTTGCCCTACATCATCTTGACCATCGAACACAAAATTTTCTATAAAAATGCTTTGATCATAAGCCTTCATACTATGAAATGCTCCCTTGTCCATTCTTATGATGAGCATGATGCATACACTTGTTGGGTATCTTACCACACGAATGATAGGTTTTGCACTTCCGCTAACCTCATTTGTTTTTCCGAGTGTTTGTCATGTTCTTTCATTTTGAAGGATTCACAAGGCGGTACCATCACGCGGCATATTGGTTATGTGAAGGCATACAAGATGCACAACTACATCAT
This sequence comes from Triticum aestivum, assembly GCF_018294505.1. Lineage (NCBI taxonomy): Eukaryota > Viridiplantae > Streptophyta > Magnoliopsida > Poales > Poaceae > Triticum > Triticum aestivum. Next base: position 337,228,382 of record NC_057798.1, read on the forward strand.
CTTGGTATCATGAGCCATGTTCGTCACGTTTTTGGAGCCCCTACCCCATGTTTTCTAGCTTGATTTTGTTGTTTTCGTCCTAAATCCGAAAATCCCCACCAAAAATAGCCCCCAAATTTTTTTGTGATTTGTTGGTTTGATGATGTTTTGTTGATTTTGATCCGTGGATTTGCTTAGTTTCAAGTGGATCTAGCATTCCCCCAAGTTTCCCCTCTTCTCATCCACGAAATCCATCCAATTTTGGCCCCGAAATCATCCATTTCCGCCCCAAAATCGCGCCCCGAGTCGATCTGTGAAAAATCCCGACACGAGCGGTACTTCCGCCCCTCCGAGCGGTACTACCGCTGAGTACCATGAGCGGTACTACCGCCCATCCGAGCGGTACTACCGCCCCTCCCAGTTTCAGCGTTCCGAGTTTCACCGTTTTGCCCATAACTAATTCATCCGGAGTCTGTTTTTGACGTTCTTTAGCTCGTTTTGAAGCTATTGACATCCCCCATCCCACAAAAACACCACCAACACAATTAGACTCCATCAAATTTTCCAAAATTTGGCAAGTTTGCCTAGGCCCTCCACCATATCATCCGCATAGCCACCACCGACTTCCGCAACCTAACCCATTTTGTTCCCCTTAGCATTAGTGGTTGCTTGAGTAGTGATTCGAGTCTCCTAAGGTGTTTCGGCTACATAGGGACAATTGCTTCTTCATCAACCACCGCCGCCACTTCCGCATAGGCGTGCCCACCATATACACTTCCGCCACCCCCAACTTAACCCAATAGTTGTTTGAGCTTGTTTGAGTTGTGGCTTGTGTCTCCTAAGGTGTTTCAGCTACTTAGGGACGGCAACTTCAACTCCGACACGTGTATAGCCTGTCACTCCACTTCCGCATTGCCAAGTGCAAACCACCACCGCTTTCCGCTACCACCATTTTGACATTTGACGTTTAGATTTTGAGTTCGCGGTTTTTCCGTTTCCTAAGGTATTTCGGCTACTTAGGGACGAGACTCCATCATCTTGGTATCTACATCAAGAACACCGCCACTCATCATCTCCATGGACGGTAACCTCCATATCATCTTGGTATCGTGGTATCCCTCCATTGTATATTACCCTTGCCATTGCATTGATAACCTCTAGCCCATTTTGCATTACTTGCCTATCGAGACTAGCCATTTGATTATTGCCGGCAACGTGACTTGTGCACATTAGTGATCATACTTCCCATAGCAGACATACCATATCATCGTGGTACATATATTGGTATCATATCTTGTGTCACAAGTTTGTTCCCGCATATACACAATTGCTATCTTGGTTTGTGCATTGTGCAAAAGTGGCCATAGAAAAAAAAGAAATAAAGCTTTTAAGCAAAAGAAAGAGGGCAAAGAAGCTTGTAAGCAAGTGCCATAGCATCATACCACATTGCATATAAGATTGTCATATACGATCATCTTGGATCATGTTGAGAGAAACACCGGGAATCATACATACATAGCATACTTGGGATAGAAGTTTATCCATTTTGCATCTTATAGGTTGTGCACAAGTGTCGTATCCGCCTATAGAGCAATCGTGCTAGCGTCTCTCTTGAGTTGTGCAACACGAGCGTTTTCCGTGGATTCCACATTTTGTGCTCATTCCTTGGTTGCACGACCCCATTTATCTATCTGTGTGTGTGTTTCCGTGTGACACATATTGCTATTGGTCTACTTGTTTCACTAGCGAATTTGTGAATCTCTTTCAACATTATTGACTCTTGCTAACATTTTGCATTAAATTTTTGTGCCACTATCCTCACCGAGCTCCACTATAAGCTTTACTTGTGTAGGTGTGAGAACCGACAAGGATTGGTACCAATAGTGCTATTTCATTGTCCGCACTTGAGTGAACTTGATTCATTTTCAACATCGGTCAAGGTACATTGGTATAAGTTCTTCTCTTTCTCCCACTCATATTTGCTCGAGTCTTGTGATGGATAGGCAAGGCATTTCCTCTCCGGTCCTTGACAACAACTACGGCGTGAACAATTACATCACCAAAGCGTCTATCTTCGATCTACAACGACAAGTGCAAGGCACACAATCAAGATTGCGAGAGCGCATCGAGAACATCTCCATCGACATTCATCACTCCGAAGCAAGGAGAAGGGACTACTTCGACAAGAAGCTTGCCGCACATAAAGAGGAGCAAGATGCAAGGATGGAGGAGATTAGAGCCTTGATCAAGTCTACTTCCCCTTCGTCATCTTCAAGGCGGCGGCGACCAAGTCGATCATCTTCGGAGCACAAACAAGATGCAAGCGCAAGTCGTCCAAGTTAACATCTACATGGCGACCACCATCACATTCGTGATCAACATCGTCAAGAAGGGCAAGTCACCTCCAAGCATCATGTGCACGACGACGACGAACGCCAAGGAGCTCAAGCACGACAACGACATCATCATCATGAAGATGCTCCACAAGCGCAAATGCACAAGTCCCAACAAGTGCTACTTCACGCCAAGTCCAAGCTTCATAAGCACAAGAGAAGACCGCGAGACGAGCACCACCAAGACGGTGTTACGGCTACAACAACCACTTCGGCATCTTCGCCAAGTGCTATCAAGGCATCTTCGCCTTTGGACGTACGGCATCTTCGCCTACTTCCCACGAGTACGCCTACAACGACTTCATCAAGTCCAAGGCGACCACCTACAAGCGAGGGCGACACTTCCATCTTCGGAAGCCCCTCAAGGAAGATGGCCGAGCATGGGAAACTCCCTTCGGTCATGGACATGAGCTATGAGGTGCCACATCATATGGACCTACAACACCAAGACGGCGACAAGACGGTTGAGCAAGGGCCATCCCCTTCGACCATGACTATGAGCGCGAACCTCTTCAACAACATGAATACGGTGCCCACATTGGACTCCTCCTCCGAGTCAAGCTACGCGACCGCGCATGGAGACATTTGCACCAACATCTCTCCGACACCCACATATGAAGAAATGCCCCAAGTGCCATTTGAGGAGAGCCACCACCCCATGAGTGACATGAGTGACTCCACCATACGTGACATTGAGAGCATTTCCTATGAGAGGATGAGTGTGACCACCACTAGCCCCACACATGAGAGCATGCCACACATCCTATGTGAGGTTGAGCCCGATTTGAGTGACTCCACCAACCATATGAGTGAGAGCATCCTTGAGGGAGTGAGTGAGCCACAACACATAGTGAGTGAGGTAGTTGAGACGGCATGTGAGGCCACTATGATTCCTAACGACTTAACTTCTACTCCTAGTGTGTTTTCTTCTTTGGTGCTAGGCCTCCTACATGACGACATGCCTAACCCCGACGAGTCCATCCCTCCAATGGGAAAACCGATGGCCATGGTGGACGATGATGCACCCCCCACATGGTTCCATCAAGATGAAGATGACAACGAGTGGACCTTCAACACCTCACCTACAACACATGAGCTACGCTCCGGAGGTAATATAGGTGACGGTGCTCCTCTTGTCCCACTAGTGGACTCTCTTGACCTTGATTGCTCCAATGATGTTGACCCACCTATTACCATGCTTCATGCTAGTGAAACTTCTTCATGCCTTGAATTACCTATTTATGATGAATATGATGATGAGCATGTTGAGTTGCCTAGTTGTGATGCTATGCTTCATAGGATATCTTGTGAAAATTCTATTGGTCACTTCATGTTTGACAATCCATTGACCTTGTCATATGCTATGAGTGAGATCTCCCATATTGCCTCATTACAATCTCAACATAGTAACTATGCATACCCCATTAAAATCAATCCCATTTGCACTTATGGCATAGATGACGAGATGATGGTCATTGGCTTTTGTTTCTCTTGTGATGATATTGCCATGCTTCCTTTACATGATTTGTGCAATTCATCTCCTATACCATGCCATGAGCACATTGGTCCGAATATGCATTGTTTTGGATGTTGTCAATATTCTCCAAGTGATGTTTCCACTAATGCTCATGAGGAGACCCCCATAGTTTCCTCATACATATTAGGAGATTTTGATGCATTCCATACTTTGCATATTCCAATAATTGCGTGCACCATATGCATTCCATGAATAACAATGCTTTAGAGATTGCTCGTGATGCATTACACAATTTGAGTCTCCATTATGCTATACATAACAACAAACCTATCATGATGGATGACATGTTTCTATATCACGCATCTCATTTATTTGAGCATTGGATATTTTGTGCTAACCGACACATGCACGTGCGCATCATGATGGATGATGTGTACATATACCATGCACACACAATTTTCTCTTTGTCTTTGTTTTGTGTAGGTACTTATGAACACTCGTCAACCTCACAATCCCATGAGTTGACAAAATGAGCTCTTAAGAGCAACGATGCTTGGGATCCCGTGGACTATCCTTACCACCGTTCCCTTCGCGCAAGGACTACGCGCATCTCTTCTACTTGGCTCTCACACGGCTATGGGCTATTTACCACTTGTCACCTTATGCTCATTTTCCCGTGTTCACTTTGCATGTTATACTTGCTTCTATGCATTTGCCATGCAATTGTGACCCTTGCTTGCATCTACCCATGATTCACCATTATGACACTTCTATGTGTATTTGCATGCTGGGTGGAGATCCTTCTTGCTATTGCCATGTTTATCATGTGCCTCATACTATTGTTGATTCTTGTGTTGGGAGAGTCATGATGTTACATTGCTATTTACATAGGACTTCTTGCCAACACCATGAACCTACTTTCCTCATATCTTGCTTTCATGCTTGTGCTATGACATGTGAATTATTCATGCGCACTATTTGCACACATGACATGCCTGCCATGATTCCTCCTAGTATGTTGCATCTTCACACTACTAGCTTGCTTGACTTGATTGATATGATTGCTTGCTATGTTGCATCACCCATGTTCCACTATTACTTGCTTTCTTGGGTTGATGACATATATGCTCATGCCTCTCACATGATATATCTTGATCATTGTCTCTTGTGTCCATTAGTTGCCTCTTTCATATCCACTTGTATTGAGTGCAACCATACTATGCTTATTGATTTCGGAGACTTTGACACCTTACTTGTGATGCATACTTCTTTCCTTGAGCCTCTTGTATTTGGTTGTTCTTGCATCATATGCCTCCACACTATGAAATGCTCCCTTGTACCTTCTTATGATGAGCATGATGCATACACTTGTTTGGTATATTACCACTCGAATGACAGGTTTTGCATGTCCGCTAACCTCATTTGTTTTTTCGAGTGTTTGTCATGCTCTTTCGTTTTGAAGGATTCACAACGCATTACCGTCATGAGACATATTGGTTATGTGAAGGCATACACGATGTGCGACACCAACATTTTCGACATCCTCATAAAGGTGAACTCCTTCTCTTTGAGTCATCCTCAAATACGCATATTGGATGGGTCACTCTTTCATTGTTGTTTCCTTCTTGTTGTCTACATGTTACATCTAGTGAACGGAGGAACGACATTGGAGATTGGCTACATGGACCTTCACATTGAGGAGCGCTCGCACTTCTTGGATGCACCTTCGAAACTCCACTCATGCCTCGACATCGAGCTTTTGTACACCAACACCTCCATATTTGTTGATTGTGCTCTTACATGTCATGCTCGATGGACATATCATACTCACCACAAGTTTGCACCCTATGCATGGATTGACTCACATTATGATTGCCTTGTTGCATCTTGTATTCCCATGTCATCCATGATATATGAGCTTGTGCATTTCCTTAGCAAATTTGTTGTGATCTTCCTTGATGGCATATTCATACATAATGATCATATTGTCCACCATGAATTGCATGATAACATAAACATGTTGAGCATCCATTGCCATTATTCATGCTATTGATAAACCGTCTCACTATGACATCATTTTGCACCGTGGTTGCATTGATCATACTTACAACACATTTGTGTGCACAATGATTGCATTTCCTCCCATGAATGCTTTGCATCTCATTCTAGATCATCTTGATAAGCTTCATGCGCTTTGTCATGACCTATCTTGCCGCACGGACTCATTCTTACATGATGGACACTTTGTGTGCGCTAACCATTGTATTTTCGAGTGTTGCTTGTGTTTGCTCTTTTTGCATGTCTATCACTCCCGCGACACCTTGGACTACTTGGATAGCACAATGTCTTCAACTTCGTCCAACTACAAGTCCGTCCACGACAACCATTTCCATGGTGATGAGGATCACGATCCGAGGTCAGATCTTTCACAAGGGGGGGGGAGATGATGCGGAGCATCCCACGTTCATCCCCATGTACACTCTGACTACTCTTCAAGCCCCAAGAGGACAGATGACGAGACCTCGAATATACACCACTGGACACAAGGTGAACTCGCTCCTCTCCGAACCTTCACTTTCTACATGTGAGACATGGCTACTACCTCATGCATGGATCATGCATATACTCAGGTACGACCGAGACGACCATGGAGAATCCAAGGACCAAGGTCAAGCATGGAAGAGAAGGAGGAAGAGAACCTGGCCGCTCCAAAACGAGCGGTACAACCGGTCAACAACCGCCCGGGCGGTACAACTGGTCGACTACCGCTCAACTGCCAGCCACCATTCTGTGATCGTGCGGTGCAAGGCCGGTACTGCACCGGAAGTACCGCTAATTACCCAATGACCGGTACTACCGCCCCGACAACCGGTACAACCGCTGGCCCCTCCGACGTCCATCTCCAGAAGCCAGCGCCTGAACTCCTACCGGTAGTACCACCTCCCACAACCGGTACTTCTGCCCGGCATGAGCTACCAGCGGTACAACCGCCCCCTGGACCGGTACAACCGGCCTGTCTGCGCACAGTGTATTAGGCCGAGCCCATGTACCCCTTCGCCCTCACTTACCCCTTCGTGGCTCTAGACTATATATACTCCTCCACCTCCTCCTAGTTAAGGTAGCATAGGATTAGCTCATATTTGTGAGAGAGCCTTTGCTCATCCACTTGGATACTTCTCCTCGGAGTTCAGGACCTCTTCGGAGAAGATCCCCCAAGCGGATTCAAGACCCCTTTCTAGGGAAGACCCCCAAGACCTCCGTTAGGAGATGAACTGTCCTTTGTATCCTTATCTTTGTTGATTGTGGATCATATGCATCTCTTTGTGTTCGATGATCTAGCACTCGTGTGATCTATTCTTTGTCGGTTTCGTGATCCTCTCCCCGTGATTTTCCCCTTTGTGCTTCCGCATGTTCTTCGTGTTTCTCCCGTGGGATCCCTCCAAACGTGAAAGATAATCCACCTAGGGTTTTGCCCTACATCATCTTGGTATCAGAGCCAAGTTCATCACGTTTTGGGGGCTATTTTTGGTGGGGATTTTCGGATTTAGGACAAAAACAACAAAATCAAGCGAAGTGACGTGAACAAAGATAAGGATACAAAGGATAGTTCATCCTTATCTTTGGTGGGGCTTGATTTTGCATGGGACATTTGTACAATCCACATACGAAGATAAGGGAGAAAGAGATGTTTACTTTCTGTTTAAAAAGTTTTCTCACGTCACTTTTGGCCCAAATCCGAAAATCCCCACCAAAAATAGCCACCAAAACGTGATCAACGTGGCTCATGATACCAAGATGATGTAGGGAAAAACCCTAGTTGGTCGATCTTTCACGTTTGGAGGGATCCCACGGGAGAAACACGAAGAACACGCGAAAGCACAAAGGGGAAATCACGGGGAGAGGATCACGAAACCGACAAAGAATAGATCACACGAGTGCTAGATCATCGAACACAAAGAGATGCATATGATCCACAATCAACAAAGGTAAGGATACAAAGGACAGTTCATCTCCTAACGGAGGTCTTGGGGGTCTTCCCTAGAAAGGGGTCTTGAATCCGCTTGGGGGATCTTCTCCGAAGAGGTCCTGAACTCCGAGGAGAAGTATCCAAGTGGATGAGCAAAGGCTCTCTCACAAATATGAGCTAATCCTATGCTAACTTAACTAGGAGGAGGTGGAGGAGTATATATAGTCTAGAGCCACGAAGGGGTAAGTGAGGGCGAAGGGGTACACGGGCTCGGCCCAATACACTGTGCACAAACAGGCCGGTTGTACCGGTCCAGGGGGCGGTTGTACCGCTGGTAGCTCATGCCGGGCGGAAGTACCGGTTGTGGGAGGCGGTACTACCGGTAGGAGGTCAGGCGCTGGCTTCTAGAGATGGACGTCGGAGGGGCCAGCAGTTGTCGGGGCGGTAGTACCGGTCATTGGGTAATTAGCGGTACTTCCGGTGCAGTACCGGCCTTGCACCGCACGATCACAGAATGGTGGCCGGTAGTTGAGCGGTAGTCGACCGGTTGTACCGCCCGGGCGGTTGACCGGTTGTACTGCTCGTTCTGGAGCGACCAGGTTCTCTTCCTCCTTCTCTTCCATGCTTGGCCTTGGTCCTTGGATTCTCCATGGTCGTCTCGGTCGTACCTGAGTATATGCAAGATCCATGCATGAGGTAGTAGCCATGTCTCACATGTAGAAAGTGAAGGTTCCGAGAGGAGCGAGTTCACCTTGTGTCCAGTGGTGTATATTCGAGGTCTCGTCATATGTCCTCTTGGGGCTTGAAGAGTAGTCGGAGTGTACATGGGGTTGAACGTGGGATGCTCCGCATCATCTTGGTATCATGAGCAAGATTTATTCACATCTTGGAGTCCCATCCCCCCATTTGCTAGCTTGATTTTGTTGTTTTTAGTCCAAATCTGAAAATCCCCACAAAAATAGCCCCAAAAAATTTTCTTGCACTTTGTTGGATCTTGTGAGATTTGGTTTTTTGGGTCCACGGATTTGATGTTTGGCAAGTGGATCTAGCCCCTCCCCAAGAATCCCCACCCTTTCCACCACGAAATTTGCGGAATCTTGCTTTTTCCCCAATTTTTCCGCCCATCCCGAAGAACACTGGGTGCCCGCACCTCGCACCACCGGGTACCCGCACCGCGCCCAGACACCCCCGGGCACCCGCACCTCACACCCCTGGGTGCCCGCACCCCCCAAATCAGCCCACTACCAACACCATTTTGGCCATAACTTCCACCTCCCAAGCCCGTTTTTCATGTTCTTTAGCTTGTTTAGAAGCTCTTGACATCCCCCATCCACTCATCCCACTACCACCACCATTAACCCCCATCCAAAAAATCATCACAAAAACACCCACCTTCCGCATTTGACCGATTTTGTGTTGCCATTTGCGTTTCCTAAGGTGTTTCGGCTACTTAGGAGCGTGTGACATCTTCGTCACCATCACCGACTCGGAGTCATCTTCATCGCTAACCGTAAGAAAGGACGGTAACCTCGACGACACTTACTCCTTACCTTGCTTTTGCATTGATAGCCCGACCCACTTTGCATCGCTTACCCATTGAGACTAGCAAGTTGAGAATTGCCGGGCCACGCTATTGTGCACCGTAGTGATCGTGTTATCATCCTTGTGCCATAAGTCTCTCTCGTGCATATTATACGTACTTGTCTCATATCGTACTTGCCTCGAGCATCAAGCATAGTGAAAAAAAGAGAGAAGAAAAGCTTTTAAGCAAAAGAGGAGAAACAAAGAGCTTGTAAGCAATAGAGTTGGGCCATTTGCATACCTATATCATATTGGTCATCGCATATATACCATAGTTGGGATTGAAGACAACACGGTTCTCTCATAGGTAGGTGCACAAGCGTATCTTGCCCATTTGAGCAATCGAGCTAGTGTCTCTCGAGCATTCGCATAACAAGAGCATTTTCCGGGGTTGCACATTTTGAGCTCACTCCTTGGTTGTGCGGATCCCATCTATCTTCCATGCGTGTGTACCTAGTGATACCTTTGGGTTTGATCTATTTGCTTTACTTGCATTTTTGTGAACCTTCTCAACCTTATCAATATCTTGACTAACATTTGCTTGGAATTTTTGCCACCATCCTAACCGAGATACTCCATTAAGCCTCTTACTTGTAGGTGTGAGAAACAAACCCGGTTCCACTTCTTCTATTGTGGCATTACATTGAGTGACACTTGTTACATCTTCAATCCTCGGAGAAGGTAACTTTGGTATTGTTCTCTCACTTTCCTACTCACCCCACTTGGTTATGATGGATAGGCCAAGCACGTCGTCGAACCCACTTTTCGAGGAGCAAGGTGATGATTCCGTATATGTCTCCAAGAACCACTTCTTCATCGCGCAACGAGCGCTTCATCAAGAAAACGTCGCATTGGGTGAACAATTGGAACAACTCGCCTCCGACCTTCGTCAAAACATCGACGACAAATTCAACACAAAAATGGAAGAGCTCCGCAACATGATCGTTCGACGCCCGTCTTCCTCATCGGCTTCTTCAAGATGGCGCCACTCAAGTCACCGTACAAATCATCAATCTTCGGACTACTCTTCTTATGATGCAAGTCCACCACGAGCTCGCCCTCCTCGACGTGATCATCATCAAGATCACCAAGCTCAAGAAAATCCATTCCATGGCAATGGATTACAAGACCGAGTTCGAGCACGTGATCGAATGCAACACCAAGTCCCTCATGGAGCAATGGAGCAAGAGCAAATACCTCCACAAGTACCACCTCAAGCCCCTCAAGACGGTGATGCACTTCGACAAGCACAAGAGCAACATGAAGCACAAGCCCTCGACCGTGAAGCTCAAGCACTTGAAGCACAACAAGCTCTACGCGAGGCCACTAGAGCCGTTGAAGTCCGCAAACGCCAAGTGCGAGAACAAGAGGATGCTCTTCGACGCGAGATACAAGAAGAAGCCGCCCGACGCGAAGAACAACAAGAAAGGCGCAACCAAGCACACATTCCTCGCCCTCCTCCAAGACAAGAGCGACGCCAAGTGGAACAAGTGCTTCAAGACCCTCCTCCACGCCAAGAGCGACATCATGAGGAACGAGCATTTGAGGACTTTCCAAGGCAAGAGCGATATCACAACCGCTATCAAGATGAAGAACTCCGCTACGGCAAGCTCAAGTTCACCATGCCAAAGTTCTCCGGAAGCATTGATCCCGAAGAATATCTTTCTTGGGCATTGAAGGTGGACAAGATTTTTCGCGTCCACAACTACGATGAAGAAAAGAAGATAGCCATGGCCTCCCTCGAGTTCCAAGACCACGTCCTCATTTTGTGGGAACAAGTGATTGAGCGACGACATACAAGAGGCGAACCACCAATCACAACTTGGGAAGTGATAGAGGCAAAGGTGTCCAGTCTTTCGATGAGATGATGGATTTCGCTTTGGTGGAAGTTGACTTTGACGATCCGACTACGAACGTGCGAGGACGTCGCGCCTTAGCAATCGCTAAACTAACTCTGAGAGGTTATTGACCACGCCGGAGCACGATCAACCTGACCACGAGGGTCTGTTTCCTGCGAGCAAACAAAGAACAAGCAAGAAACTGAGATTGCAATCTAGATATTGCGAATATAAGATGAAAGCTTTATTGATCAAGGTGGGGTTCTGTGACGCCTTTGTCTGGTCGTTGAACACAAACAAAGTACACGGAGTTGCAGCTATGGCGAACTTTTAATCTAAACAAAACCCAAAGTCTAAACGATGCCCTAAGGGCTATATATATGGAGGAAGAGGGGGGGAATTTCGTGGCCCTTGGTGGAGGGGTCTGAAATCAACCATATCTCTTGTTTCCCCACACATACGGACTCTAAAAATAGTCTATACTTATGTATTTCGAAATTACATGAGCCTGGACCAATAATAAGGTGACGCAGCACCTAGAATAGCCTCGGGACGAAATTTATGAAGTGGCATCTTGTATATTTCGTCCAAGGCTTCATGCACCCATTATGGTGGCTTCAAAGTCCTGAAATCATCACTTGTAACTCTGTTCTTTTTCCCCTTGCGCATGCCATCATCTCCATGCTTGTTCTTGCTCCAATGTTCATCCTTCTCCAAGCTAGGCCCTTCATTTGTAAGCAAAACAAATGTATCCAATTTAGGCAACATCATATTCTCATGAACATTAGAATCATTAGCAAGAAACGAAAGTACCTGGTAATTTAGTTGGCTTGTGCGAGCTCTAGTAATTGGTCCAGTATGTATAGCAGCAGGGGCTGTGGGTGTAACAATGGTATTGATGTCCTCATCATCCTCCCCTTCTTGAAATGAAGTCGTCCTCGACGGAAGTTCATCTTCCTCACCCAAATAAGGCTTCAAATCTGCAATGTTAAAAGTGGGACTAACCCCAAAATCTGCAGGAAGCTCAAGTTTATATGCATTATCATTTATTTTCTCCAACACCTTAATGGGACCATCAGCACGTGGCATTAGCTTTGATTTGCGCAAATCAGGAAATCTATCCTTACACAAATGTAACCAAACAAGATCTCTAGGTGCAAACACAACATGTTTTCTACCCTTATCTCCAGCAAGTTTATATTTAGCATTCATACGCTCAATGTTTTCCTTAGTTAACTCATGCATTTTTAAAATCAATTCAGCACGTTGTTTAGCATCAAAATTAACCTTCTCCGAAGATGGAAGAGGCAACAAATCAATAGGTGCACGAGGTAGGAAACCATACACAACTTCAAAAGGGCACATCTTAGTAGTAGAATGCAATGAACGATTATAAGCAAATTCAATATGAGGCAAGCATTCCTCCCACATTTTCTTATTATTCTTCAAAACAGCCCTAAGCATAGTAGACAATGTTCTATTGACTACTTCAGTTTGTCCATCAGTTTGGGGGTGACAAGTAGTACTAAAAAGCAGTTTAGTCCCCAACTTAGCCCATAAACATCTCCAAAAGTGGCTAAGAAATTTAGTATCACGATCTGAAACAATAGTATTTGGCACACCATGCAAGCGAATAATTTCACGAAAGAACAAATCAGCAACATTAACAACATCATCGATTTTATGACATGGTATAAAGTGTGCCATTTTAGAGAATCTATCCACGACAACAAATATGCTATCCCTCCCCTTCTTTGTTCTAGGTAAACCTAAAACAAAGTCCATAGATATATCCTCCCAAGGAACACTAGGTACAGGCAAAGGCATATATAAACCATGAGGATTGAGTCGTGACTTAGCTTTTTGACATGTAGTGCAGCGAGCAATAAAACGCTCAACATCCCGTCTCATCTTGGGCCAAAAGAAATGTGTAGCAAGTACTTCCTTCGTCTTCTTCACGCCAAAGTGTCCCATTAGTCCTCCTCCATGCGCCTCCTGCAACAACAAAAGACGAACGGAGCTAGCTGGAATGCATAGCTTGTTAGCACGGAACACAAATCCATCATTAACGACGAACTTGTTCCATGTTCTTCCTTCTTTACAATTCTGTAATACATCTTTAAAATCAACATCATGCACATATTGATCTTTGATGGTCTCCAAACCAAATATTTCGAAGTCAAGTTGTGAAAGCATAGTATAGGGATGAGACAATGCATCAGCAATAACATTTTCTTTACCCTTCTTGTGTTTAATGACATAAGGGAAAGTCTCAATGAATTCAACCCATTTAGCATGTCTACGATTCAGTTTAGCTTGACTTTTAATATGTTTCAAAGATTCATGATCAGAATGTATAACAAATTCTTTGGGCCATAAATAATGTTGCCATGTTTCTAAAGTCCGAACAAGAGCATATAATTCTTTATCATAAGTAGAATAGTTCAGACTAGGCCCACTCAAGTTTTCAGAAAAGTATGCAACAGGTTTGCCATCTTGTAATAACACACCTCCTAATCCAATTCCACTAGCATCACATTCAAGCTCAAAAGTCTTATTAAAATAAGGAAGTTGGAGTAAAGGAGCATGTGTCAACTTATCTTTCAATACCGTGAAGGCTTCTTTCTGTGCGGTACCCCAAACAAAAGGCACATCCTTCTTTGTAAGCTCGTTGAGAGGTGCAGCAATGGTGTTGAAATCTCTCACAAAACGCCTATAGAATCCAGCGAGGCCAATAAAACTCCTCACTCGTGTGACCGTTTTGGGCTGCGGCCAACTCTCAATAGCTTCAATCTTGGCTTTGTCAACTTCAATTCCCTGTGGAGTAACAACATAGCCAAGAAAAGATACTCGGTCGGTGCAAAAGGTGCACTTCCCAAGGTTACCAAACAAACATGCATCACGTAGAGCAATAAAAACAACACATAAATGTTCAAAATGTTCTTTCAAAGATCTGCTATAAATCAATATGTCATCAAAGTAAACTACCACAAATCGTCCAATGAAAGCACGTAAAACTTCGTTCATTAATCTCATGAAAGTACTAGGTGCATTAGTTAACCCAAAAGGCATGACTAACCAGTCATATAATCCAAACTTAGTTTTAAATGTTGTTTTCCCTTCATCTCCCAATTTCATATGAATTTGATGGTATCCACTACGCAAATCAACTTTGGAGAATATTGCACAGCAACCCAATTCATCAAGCATATCATCTAGCCTAGGAATAGGATGACGATAACGAATAGTAATATTATTAATGCCTCTATAATCAACACACATACGTGATGTACAATCCTTTTTCGGCACTAGAATAATAGGAACAACACAAGGACTAAGGGATTCGCGTATATAACCTTTGTCGAGCAGCTCATGTACTTGACGCATAATCTCCTTCGTCTCCTCTGGATTGGTACGGTATGGTGCACGGTTAGGTAATGATGCACCGGGAATTAAGTCAATCTGATGCTCAATCCCTCGAATGGGAGGTAATCCCGGTGGCACGTCTTGTGGAAAGACGTCAGTGAACTCCTGCAAAATGTTAGTGACAGCAGGAGGCAAAGAGGAAGGCACATCCTCGAATGAAAATAATGCCTCTTTGCTCACAAAAGCATATCAAACAGATTTGCTGAAATCTAGTGCATCAATATCAGATTTAGTGGCAAGTAAACATGCACTTTTCAATTTAATTTCAGAAGCAACACTAGATGGTTTACTATTAGGCTTCATTTGTTGCTCAAATTCTTTTGCCACAATCTGATTTTCACTCTTATTTTTCTCCTGTTTTGCTTTATTAGCTCTATTAATATCATCTTTCAAAATGGAATCAGGAGTCATAGGAAGCAAAGTAATATTTTTATCCTTATGAACAAGAGTATACTGATTGTTTCTACCATGGTGTACAGATTTTTTATCAAATTGCCATGGTCGACCAAGTAATAAGGAACATGCTTGCATAGGTACCACATCACAATCAACATAATCAGCATATGTAGAGATACTAAAATGCACACGAACAGTACGTGTTACCTTAACCTTGCCGCTGTTGTTGAACCATTGGATGTAGTAAGGATGTGGATGTGGTCTTGTGGTGAGAGATAGCTTCTCCACCATCTCCATGCTAGCCAAGTTGTTGCAGCTCTCTCCGTGTATGATGACGCGCACAGAATGTTCCTTCACAACTCCCTTTGTATGGAACAAATTGTGCCTCTGATTTTTCTCAGCTTGTGTGACCTGCACACTCAAAACACGTTGAGCAACTAAACATTCATACATGTCAGTGTCTTCAGGAGCCATGTATTGCGTCTCATGATCAGAATCATCTCCACCATGTTCTTCACGTGTAATAAGAGCCAAAGTCTCCTCATCATAGTCACTAGCAGACTCATACCCACCATCCTCAGTAGCAATCATCACACGCTGAGATTTGCATTCTCTCGCATAATGACCTCTTCCCTTACAACGACGACAAATAATATCACTTGTGTGCCCTATTGATGCCATGGAAGAAGAAGAACTCTATGGAGTCCCGACAGGTGCGCTCTTGGCAGATAATGGTGGTTGTGCCTACTTTCTTGTATCACGGCTAGAGGTGGCACCTGATGGAGGTGCTAGTGCAGTTGAAGTAGAAGATGCATGTGGTGTCCATGATGAAGGTCGGCCTGCAGAAAAGTTAGTTCGCGCCAATGCTTGTCAATCCTGCACTTCACATTTAGCTTTACAAGCAAGATGGAATAAACGAGTGATATTAGTATACCCCTTATACTCTAGAATGGTCTGAATCTCTCTATTCAATCCACCCATAAAACGTGCAAGCATAGCTTCATTCTCCTCAATAATACCACATCTAATCATGCCAGTTTGTAATTCCTGATAATATTCATCTACAAAAAATTTCCCTTGTCTTAAGCGCTGCAATTTTTGAAGCAATTCACATTGATAATATGGTGGAACCCAACGAGTACGCACAGCAGTTTTCAAAGCAGCCCAAGTAGTTGGAATAGGATATAATCTACAATGTTCAGACCACCATACACATGCAAAACTAGTGAAAGCACAAACAGCAGCGGCAACCCGTCTCTCCTCAGGATATTGTAAACATGTAAATCGTTGTTCATTTTCTAACTCCCAAATAAGATATATATCAGGAACATATCTACCCTCAAATGGTGGAATATTCAATTTCAGTTTAGGAAGATGGTCATGATCTCGTACCTGAGGGAGAGCCCTACCATTGTGATTATTTGCATGTGGATGACCTGGTGGTTGTGGTGCAGGTGGTTGCACGTAGTTCTGATTTTGATCAACCTCATCCTCGTAATCTCCCACATAATCATGCTCCTTCGCATCAGCAGTAGGAGCCACAGAAGTATCAACATAAGCACCAACAGTTTGGCCAAACGCAAGAGGGACACGGCTCGCTCGGTGGAGGGCTGTTTCGCGACGTGGAGGTAGTCGTCGTTTTTGTTGTTGTAGAGGTGCGTTAGGTGCAGCGGGTGGTGGTGGTGGAAGACGCGCGAGCAATTCATTAAACTTGTTATCGAGCTTCGTTTCGAACGTATTCTCCATGCCATCTATCTTCTCCATGGCCTCTTCAAAATTGTTCAGCACATCTTGCACCTGTTCAGTCATCATTTGCTGAAACTTATCATGAAGCTCCTTGTTCATTAAGTTCTCCCAGTCAATCTCGTCGGCTTGTGATCCTGGCATGGTTAGCAGCAACAGAAACACACAAGAAAATGATCCTACAGACTACTAACAAGTGGTGGTGGTGGGTGTCACAAATCCGTCAAGCAAATCTCAAATTCTTACCAGTTCTTACCCAGCAGCAGGCGGTGATCGGCAACCATTGTAGTAAAAACTCTCAAAGCTTGGATAGAGCGATTACCAGGGAGAGTCAAACGCACGACGTAGATGTATGTGGAGCTGGGAAGGCTTATAATATGGTAGCGAAAAGGGTCAGCAATAATCAATTCAGAGATGCAAAGTTGAATAAACGCTCAACGACGGTACTGTGCTGGTCCTAGGCTAGACCATGCTAGAGACGCGAGCCTAGAACACCGACAAAATCACGGCGCGGCACGTAAACAAGGGAGGAGCACACTCTGATTTTTTTTCCCTTTTTTTTGCACTTTTTCTTCTTCTTTTTTTTTGCTCCGCAACATTTTTTTTTGAAAAAGTCTACAAATGGTCTAAAAACTGCCTAGCTAGAATTTTCCAGACATAGTTTTTTTTGAGTTTGGAACTACTTCTCTACTGCGGGTAGCACGAAAGTTGGGGAGTCCTTCTCTGTCATGACTCGGAGTATGGCGTGATATGGAAATCCAAAATAGAGTAACAAAATACTGGACTCGGAATAGGACTGGTGGCGGAGATGAAACTGGTGGAACTCGGACTAGTGGCGGAGATGAATCTGGCGGAACTCGGACTGGTGGTGGATATATGTTGCAGGTGGACTCGGATTGGCGTGATGGCGGCAGATATGTGGTGGCATATATGGACTCAGATTGGCGGTGAATATGTGGTGGTGGTATATGGAAGCATCGACGATGATGATGCGGTGGTGATATATGGCAGCGACGACGTGACAACCCGTGAACAGAACTCGAAACTCTATAGGACTAGACGCTAAGACCAGCAACTTGACACTATGATGCAACCACAAATTCAACAAAGAAAATACAGAAAAGATTATGCAAAGGCTCAAATTGGTTCGGATAGGATGAACTAACCCTAATTTTTTTGGCTTTTTCGTGAACTATAGGTATGAAGAACAGACTCGATCTAAACTACGAAAAACATTAAAATCTCACCGAGCAACCTGGAAATCTGATACCACTTGATAGAGGAAAAGGTGTCCCGTCTTTCGATGAGATGATGGATTTCGCTTTGGTGGAAGTCGACTTTGACATCCGACTACGAACGCGCGAGGATCGTGCCTTAGCAATCACTAAACCAACTCCGAGAGGTTATTGACCACGCCGGAGCATGATCAACCTGACCACTAGGGTCTGTTTCCTGCGAGCAAATGAAGAACAAGCAAGAAACTAAGATTGCAATCTGGATATTGCGAATATAAGATGAAAGCTTTATTGATCAAGGTGGGGTTCTGTGACACCTTTGTCTGGTCGTTGAACACAAACGAAGTACGCGAAGTTGCAGCTATGGCGAACTTTTAATCTAAACAAAACCCAAAGTCTAAACAATGCCCTAAGGGCTGTATATATGGAGGAAGAGGGGGGCAATTTCGTGGCCCTTGGTGGAGGGGTCCGAAATCAACCCTATCTCTTGTTTCCCCACACATACGGACTCTAAAAATAGTCTATACTTATGTATTTCGAAATTACATGGGCCTGGCCCAATAATAAGGTGACGCAGCACCTAAAATAGCCTCGGGGTGAAATTTATGAAGTGGCATCTTGTATATTTCGTCCAAGGCTTCATGCACCCATTATGGTGGCTTCAAAGTCCTCAAATCATCACTTGTAACTCCGTTCTTTTTCCCCTTGCACATGCCATCATCTCCATGCTTGTTCTTGCTCCAATGTTCATCCTCCTCCAAGCTAGGCCCTTCATTTGTAAGCAAAATAGATGTATCCAATTTAGGCAGCATCATATTCTCATGAACATTAGAATCATTACCAAGAAACGAAAGTACCTGGTAATTTAGTTGGCGTGTGCGAGCTCTAGTAATTGGTCCAGTATGTATAGCAGCAGGGGGTGTGGGTGTAACAATGGTATTGATGTCCTCATCAGGAAGCCATGAAGGAAGTCATGAGAGCCCGCTTTGTGCCTACTCACTACACTCGAGATCTTTTCAAGAAGTTGCAACTCCTCAAGCAAGCCACCAAGACGGTGGAAGAATACTACCAAGAAATGGAGATTGCCATGATACGAGCCAATGTCAAGGAAGATGACAAGCAAACAATGGCACGCTTTTTAAACGGCCTCAACCTCCCAATCAAGCGGATCGCCGACTTCCAACCATACTCCAACCTTCTTGAGCTAGTTCATCAAGCGACCAAGGCCGAGCGACAAGTGCAAGATGACTTCAAATACGCCAAGTACTCGTCCAAGACCTACGACTCCTACTCTCAAGCTCCCGCGACTTTGGCACCTCCTACATCAACTCGAGCATCACCAAGTACCGGCGACAAGTCAAGTTCCAAGCAAGTGGCACCTTCCCCGACTCGTCCTCCAGCAAGCACCTACAAATCCAAGGCTCCTTCATCTTCGGCGCCTCCCGATGATCCCGTCAAGACAAGTTCAATCAAGTGCTTCACATGTGGCGGCCGAGGCCACAAGTCCTTCCAATGCACGAACAAGCGAACAATGATCTTAAACGATGACGGCACATATGACTCAATGAGTGAAGAAGAAATGGAGGCCATGCACCAGCGTGTGAATGAAGATGAAGATGACCAAGTCTTTTGTGACAATGATTCAAGCCCCTCTCTCGTGGTCTCCAAGGTCTTGACGCTTCAACACCACCAAGAAGAAGACCAACGGTGCCACATCTTCCACACCAAGGCCGGCATCAATGGAAGGTCCGTCAAGGTCATCATCGATGGAGGTAGTTGCCACAATTTGGCAAGTGAAGAACTATGCTCCAAGCTTCAATTGGTCAAGAGGAAGCATTCGCACCCTTACAAGGTTCAATGGCTAAGTGGCTCCGACACTATCCGAGTTGAGCATACGGTCCAAGTCTCCTTCAAAATTGGTGCATATGACGACACTTTGGAGTGTGATGTGGTCCCAATGACCGTTTGCCACCTCCTTCATGGTCGACCATGGCAATTCGACCGTGGTGTTATCCACAATGGGCATACACATCACTATAGCTTCAAAATGAAAGGGAAGGAATATGTGCTACGACCTATGTCTCCTAGTCAAGTGATAGCCGACAAGCAAGCCTGATGAGGACATCAATACCATTGTTACACCCACAACCCCTACTACTACATATACTGGACCAATTACTAGAGCTCGCGCACGCCAATTAAATTATCAGGTACTTCCGTTTCTTGGTAATGATTCTAATGTTCATGAGAATATGATGCTACCTAAATTGGATACATTTGTTTTTCTTACAAATGAAGGGCCTAGCTTGGAGAAGGATGAACATTGGAGCACGAACAAGCATGGAGATGATGGCATGTGCAAGGGGAACAAGAACGGAGTTACAAGTGATGATTTCAGGACTTTGAAGCCACCATAATGGGTGCATGAAGCCTTGGACGAAACGTACGAGATGCCACTTCATAAATTTTGTCCCGAGGCTATTCTAGGTGCTGCATCACCTTATTATTGGGCCAGGCCCATGTAATTTCGAAATACGTAAGTATAAGCTATTTTAGAGTCCATATGTGTGGGGAAACAAGAGATAGGGTTGATTTCGGACCCCTCCACCAAGGGCCACGAAATTCCCCCCTCTTCCTCCATATATACAGCCCTTAGGGCACCGTTTAGACTTTGGGGGTTTTGTTTAGATTAAAGTTCGCCATAGCTGCAACTTCGCGTACTTAGTTTGTGTTCAACGACCAGACAAAGGCGTCACAGAACCCCACCTTGAGAAATAAAGCTTTCCTCTTATATTGGCAATATCCAGATTGGAATCTTAGTTTCTTGCTTGTTCTTCGTTTGCCTGCAGGAAACAGACCTTCGTGGTCAGGTTAATCATGCTCCGGCGTGGTCAATAACCTCTCGGAGTTGGTTTAGCGATTGCTAAGGCGCGATGTCCTCGCACGTTCGTAGTCAGATCGTCAAAGTCGACTTCCTCCAAAACGATAGCCACCATCTCAGCGAAAGACGGGACACCTTTGCCTCTATCAAGTGGTATCAGATTTCCAGGTTGCTTGGTGACAATTTTTCATAGTTTAGATCGAGTCTGTTCTTCACACCTATAGTCCACGAAAAAGCCAAAAAAATAGGGTTAGTTCATCACATCCGAACCAATCTGAGCCTTTTGCATAATCTTTTCTGTATTTTCTTTATTGAATTTGTGGTTGCATCATCGTGTCTAGTTGCTGGTCTTAGCGTCTAGTCCTTTAGAGTTTCGAGTTCTGTTCACAGGTTGTCACGTCGCCGCTGCCATATATCACCACCGCATCATCATCATCGCTGCTGCCATATACCACCACCGCACCAACTTCATCACCGCTGCCATATACCACCACCACATATTCACCGCCAATCCGAGTCCATATACGCCACCACATATCCGCCGCCATCACGCCAATTCGAGTCCACCTGCAACATATATCCGCCACCAGTCCGAGTTCCACTAGATTCATCTCCGCCACCAGTCCTATTCCGAGTCCAGTATTTTGTTACTCTGTTTTGGATTTCCAGATCACGCCATACTTCGAGTTGTGACAGGGAAGGACTCCCCAACATCCGTGCTACCCGCAGTAGAAAATAGTTCCAAACTCAAAAAAAAAAAATTGGCTAGGCAGCTTTTAGACCATTTGTAGACTTTTTCGAAAAAAATTTGTTGTGGAGCAAAAAAAAGAGGAAAAAAAGTGCAAAAAAAAGAGAAAAACAATTCCAGAGTGTGCTCCTCCATTGTTTACGTGCCGCGCTGTGATTTTGTTAGTGTTCTAGGCTCGCGTCTCTAGCACGGTCTAGCCTAGGACCAGCACAGTACCGTCGTTGAGCGTTTATTCAACTTTGCATCTCTGAATTGATTATTGCTGACCCTTTTTGCTACCATATTATAAACCCTCCCAGCTCCACATACATCTACGTCGTGCGTTTGACTCTCCCTGGTAATCGCTCTATCCAAGCTTTGAGAGTTTTGACTACAACGGTTGCCGATCACCGCCTGTTGCTGGGTAAGAACTGGTAAGAATTTGAGATTTGCTTGATGGATTTGTGACACCCACCCACCATTTTCTTGTGTGTTTCTGTTGCTGCTAACCATGCCAGGATCACGAGCCGACGAGATTGATTGGGAGAACTTAATGAACAAGGAGCTTCATGATAAGTTTCAGCAAATGATGACTGAACAGGTGCAAGATGTGCTGAACAATTTTGAAGAGGCCATGGAGAAGATAGATGGCATGGAGAATACGTTCGAAACAAAGCTCGATAACAAGTTTAATGAATTGCTCGCGCATCTTCCACCACCACCACCGGCTGCACCTAACGCACCTCTACAACAACAACAACTACCTCCACGTCGCGAAACATCCCTCGGCCGAGCGAGCCGTGTCCCTCTTGCGCTTGGACAAACTGTTGGTGGTGCTGTTGATACTTCTGTGCCTCCTGCTGCTAATGTGGAGGAGGATGATTATGTGGGAGATTACGAGGATGAAGTTGATCAAAATCAGAACTACGTGCAACCACCAGCACCACAACCACCAGGTCATCCACATGCAAATAATGGCAATGTTAGGGCTCCCCCTCAGGTACGAGATCATGACCATCTCCCTAAACTGAAATTGAATATCCACCATTTGAGGGTAGATATGTTCCTGATATATATCTTACTTGGGAGTTAGAAACTGAATAACGATTTACATGTTTACAATATCCTGAGGAGAGATGTGTTCCTGCTGCTGTTAGTGCTTTCACTAGCTTTGCATGTGTTTGGTGGTCTGAACATTGTAGATTATATCCTGTTCCAGCTACTTGGGCTGCTTTGAAAACTGCAATGCGTACTCGTTGGGTTCCACCATATTATCAACGTGAATTACTTCAAAAATTGCAGCGCTTGAGATAAGGAAACAATTCTGTAGAAGAATATTATCAGGAATTACAAACTGCCTTGATTAGATGTGGTATTGTTGAGGACAATGAAGCTATGCTTGCATGTTTTATGTGTGGATTAAATAGAGAGATTCAGACCATTCTAGAGTATAAGGATTATAATAATATCACTCGTTTGTTCCATCTTGCTTGTAAAGCTGAACGTGAAGTGCAGGATTGACAGGCATTGGCGTGAACTAACTTTTCTGCAGGTCGACCTTCATCATGGACACCGCGTGCATCTTATACTTCCACTGCACCAGTACCTCCATCAGGTGCCACCTATAGCCGTGATACAGGAAAGCAGGCACAACCACCACTATCTGCCAAGAGCGCACAGAGCTCTTCTTCTTCCATGGCATCAATAGGGCACACAAGTGATATTATTTGTCGTTGTTGTAAGGGAAGAGGACATTATGCGCGAGAATGCAAATCTCAGCGTGTGATGATTGCTACTGAGGATGGTGGGTATGAGTCTGCTAGTGACTATGATGAGGAGACTTTGGCCCTTATTACAAGTGAAGAACACGGTGGAGATGATTCTGATCATGAGACGCAATACATGGCTCCTGAAGATGCTGACAGGTATGAATGTTTAGTTGCTCAATGTGTTTTGAGTGTGCAGGTCACACAAGCTGAGCAAAATCAGAGGCATAATTTGTTCCATACAAAGGGAGTTGTGCAGGAACGTTATGTGCGCGTCATCATAGATGGAGGGAGCTGCAACAACTTGGCTAGCATGTAGATGGTGGTGAAGCTATCTCTCACCACAAGACCACATCCACATCCTTACTACATCCAATGGTTCAACAACAACGGCAGGGTTAAGGTAACACATACTATTCGTGTGCATTTTAGTATCTCTACATATGCTGATTATGTTGATTGTGATGTGGTACCTATGCAAGCATATTCCTTATTACTTAGTCGACCATGGCAATTTGATAAAAATTCTGTACACCATGGTAGAAACAATCAGTATACTCTTGTTCATAAGGATAAAAATATTACTTTGCTTCCTATGACTCCTGAGTCCATTTTGAAAGATGATATTAATAGAGCTAACAAAGCTAAACAGGAGAAAAATAAGAGTGAACATCAGATTGTGGCAAAAGAATTTGAGCAACAAATGAAGTCTAATAGTAAACCATCTAGTGTTGCTTCTGAAATTAAATTGAAAAGGGCATGTTTACTTGCCACTAAATATGATATTGATGAGCTAGATTTTAGCAAATCTGTTTTCTATGCTTTTGTGTGCAAAGAGGCATTATTTTCATTCGAGGACGTGCCTTCCTCTTTGCCTCCTGCTGTCACTAACATTTTGCAGGAGTTCGCTGACGTCTTTCCACAAGACGTGCCACCGGGATTACCTCCCATTCGAGGGATTGAGCATCAGATTGACTTAATTCCCGGTGCATCATTACCCAACTGTGCACCATACCGTACCAATCTAGAGGAGACGAAGGAGATTATGCGCAAGTACAGGAGCTGCACGACAAAGGTTATATACGCGAATCCCTTAGTCCTTGTGCTGTTCCTATTATTCTAGTGCCGAAAAAGGATGGTACATCACGTATGTGTGTTGATTGTAGAGGCATTAATAATATTACTATTCATTATCGTCATCCTATTCCTAGGCTAGATGATATGCTTGATGAATTAAGTGGCTGTACAATATTCTCCAAAGTTGATTCGTGTAGTGGATACCATCAAATTCGTATGAAATTGGGAGATGAATGGAAAACAGCTTTTAAAACTATGTTTGGATTATATGAGTGGTTAGTCATGCCTTTTGGGTTAACTAATGCACCTAGTACTTTCATGAGATTAATGAACGAAGTTTTACGTGCTTTTATTGGACGATTTGTGGTAGTCTATTTTGATTATATACTGATTTATAGCACATCTTTGGAGGAACATTTACGTGTTGTTTTTATTGCTTTACGTGATGCACGTTTGTTTGGTAACCTTGGGAAGTGCACCTTTTGCACCGACCGAGTATCTTTTCTTGGCTATGTTGTTACTCCACAGGGAATTGAAGTTGATAAATCCAAGATTGAAGCTATTGAGAGTTGGCCGCAGCCCAAAACGGTCGTACAAGTGAGGAGTTTTGTTGGCCTCGCTGGATTCTATAAGCGTTTTGTGAGAGACTTCAGCACCATTGTTGCACCTCTCAATGAGCTTACAAAGAAAAATGTGCCTTTTCTTTGGGGTACCGCACAGGAAGAAGCCTACACGGTATTGAAGGATAAGTTGACACATGCTCCTTTACTCCAACTTCCTGAATTTAATAAGACTTTTGAGCTTGAATGTGATGCTAGTGGAATTGGATTAGGAGGTGTGTTATTACAAGATGGCAAACCTGTTGCATACTTTTTTGAAAAATTGAGCGGGCCTAGTCTGAATTATTCTACTTATGATAAAGAATTATTTGCTCTTGTTCGGACTTTAGAAACATGGCAACATTATTTATGGCCCAAAGAATTTGTTATACACTCTGATCATGAATCTTTGAAACATATTAAAAGTCAAGCTAAACTGAATTGTAGACAAGCTAAATGGGTTGAATTCATTGAGACATTCCCTTATGTCATTAAACACAAGAAGGGTAAAGAAAATGTTATTGCTGAGGCATTGTCTCGTCGCTATACTATGCTTTCACAACTTGACTTCAAAATATTTGGTTTGCAGACCATCAAAGATTAATATGTGCATGATGCTGATTTTAAAGATGTGTTGCAGAATTGTAACGAAGGTAGAACATGGAACAAGTTCATCATTAATGATGGTTTTCTGTTCCGTGCTAAAAAGCTAAGCATTCCAGCTAGCTTCGTTCGTCTTTTGTTGTTGCAGGAGGCGCATGGAGGAGGATTAATGGGACACTTTGGTGTGAAGAAGACAGAGGACGTGCTTGCTACACATTTCTTATGGCCAAAGATGAGACGGGATGTTGAGCGCTTTGTTGCTCGCTGCACTACATGTGAAAAAGCTAAGTCACGACTCAATCCTCATGGTTTATATATGCCTTTGCCTGTACCTAGTGTTCCTGGGGAGGATATATCTATGGACTTTGTTTTAGGTTTACCTCGAACAAAGAAGGGGAGGGATAGCATATTTGTTGTCGTAGATAGATTCTCAAAAATGGCACACTTTATACCATGTCATAAAAGCGATGATGCTGTTAATGTTGCTGATTTGTTCTTTCGTGAAATTATTCGCTTGCATGGTGTGCCAAATACTATTGTTTCATATCTTGATACTAAATTTGTTAGCCACTTTTGGAGATGTTTATGGGCTAAGTTGGGGACTAAACTCCTTTTTAGTACTACTTGTCACCCCCAAACACTACAAAAAAATGATACATCCGTGACATTTTGGGCCGAACGAATTTTTTTTCTGTCATACATATGACACTTCTATGACGATAATTGTGACAAAACCTGGTATCATCATAGATGTTGTGGGCTCCTACTTCTATGACAAAAAATCATGACAGAAAATGGGCTTTTTGTCCTGGGCGGGCCGGAGACGCAGCTGCATGACATTCTTTGGGCCGTCCATGACGGAAAAACCGTGGTAGAAGCGAGGGGGTGGAAAATTTTGGGGAGTTGCCGGTTACGGTGGGAGAGTGATGTGCGTTTCTCTCGTACAGGTACGCGCGTGTGTGCGAGGCGTTGGCTCTAACTGAACCCGAGCGAGGCGTTGGGCTCTAACTGAATCCGAGCGATTGCACTGCAGGCTACGCGTTACTGAACCTGAGGGATCGATCGATGGCTGTTAACTGAACTCGATGGAGCGATTCCTTCGCTACTGCTGCTAACTGAAGCCGATCGATTGGATGAACAGTGAGCGTTGCGGTGGGATTGGATGAACAGGAACCCGTGGTGTGGATGGCTGGATGAACAGTAGATGGTGGAGGGGTGGCCGTGGAGGGGTGGTTGAACAGGACCCCGTGGTGTTGAGGGCTGGATGAACAGTAGACGATGGAGGGGTGCC
Organism: Triticum aestivum; assembly: GCF_018294505.1. Classification (NCBI taxonomy): domain Eukaryota; kingdom Viridiplantae; phylum Streptophyta; class Magnoliopsida; order Poales; family Poaceae; genus Triticum; species Triticum aestivum. Next base: position 337,255,361 of record NC_057798.1, read on the forward strand.
CGTGGATGGGTGGTTGAATAGTAGCCAGTGGAGTAGCGTGCGGTGGAGGCTGGATGAATAGGAGCCTTTGGAGGCTGGAGGAGGTTGACGGTAGCCCGTGGAGGCTGGAGGAGGTCGATGGTGGAGATGAACAGTATCCCGTGGAGTCCCGTTTTGCGGTACGCCACACCCCTCCCGATGAACAGGACCCCCGTTTCGACCGTAGCGCTCCAACACAAGTCCGTTTCGTCCGTTTTGCGGTACGCCACACCCCTCCTGATCAACGGGACCCCCGTTTCGACTGTAGCACTCCAACACAAGTCTGTTTCGTCCGTTTTGCGGTACGTCACACCCCTCCCGATCAACAGGACCCCCGTTTCGACCGTAGGAGGTCCGTTTCCTCCGTTATGCGGCACGCCAGACCTCTCCCGATGAACAGGATCCTGTTTTGAACGTGGCCGGTCGAACACAAGGTCGTTTCCTCCGTTGTGCGGTACGCTAGGCCTCGTTTCCATCGCCTGTTCCGTCCAAGCCCTCCTGATGAACACGACCACGCATTCTGTTCCGACCCAGCCGGTTGGCTCCCACGTGTTCCGTTGCCTCTCGATGAACATGACGCATTCCGTTGCCTCCCCTTGAACACGACGACGATGCTGTTTCTCCGTTCCGACCCAGCCATGTATGTATGTGTGAGTAGGCGTTCGAGACCCTGCCCGTTGTACGTACGTGGCCGTATTTTCTTTCTGTCACCCTCGCCGCTGTAGTACATGTACATGCTACGTGCGCGCCTCTACTACGACACGTGCGCGCCTCTACATCTACGACACGTGCGCGCCTCTACATCGACCAGTATGTACGTACACGTTCGCGACCAGAATGACAACGGTACGTATGCTTCGACCAGGTGGGTCCCGACTGTCAGGCACTTCCTTGCCTGCGAAGATGTAGCTGGTGGGTCCCAGCAGTCAGGGGGGCGAATCGTTTTGTTTTTTATTGCCCGGACGCACTTCCTTGCGTGCGAAGGTGTAGCCGGTGGGTCCCAACAGTCAGGGGGAAACGTTTTTTTCGTGAAATATGGTGGCCCGTCCGGTGGGTCCCCGTTGTCAGGTGGAGGAATAATTATTTTGTGCGTAATAAGGAGGCACTTCCTTGCTGCGGCCGTGGACCCAGCTGTCAGCCTCTCCACGTACAGTCCATGTTCGATGGAAGTCGGTCGTTGACCACATTGACCATGCCGTGCCGAGAGCACCACGGCGGTGGACGACGGCGAGGCCTAGGAAGGGGACGATGCGGAGCCGGTGAAGACGCGGCAGTGGATGCCCACACGGAGGGGAGTATGATTGTACGAGGGTTTACCGGTTCGTCTGCCGTCGCCGGAGAATAACAGTAGGTGTGGGTGAGTAGAGGGATGGCTAGGCCATCGATGGGAGTACAGTGGGGCGGTGAGACCTGCGTGGCAGCACAGCTGGCCACGGGGAGGAGGGAGCCAGCAGTCCCGTCGGTGCTTGTTTGAGCGGCTGGAGCAGGAAGAGCAGAGATTGAAGAAGCACGACGGCCATTGCATGGACATCCAACCGTCACTGCTTGTGCGTCAACCCTTTTTTTAGGAAAGCCTCAAATCCGTGGAAAACAGTATACAACCCATCTGCCATTATTTCTAATAATTTACAGCCCATTTGCTAATTCTTAAGGTTTTTTTTGGAGCCCATATTCTTTTTGTTAGCATTACAACCCATATTGTGGCCACAGTTAAAAAATTATACGAAATTTTGCATATTTCGGTGCGGTCCGAACTGTTTTTAATCCCGAAATTTCGACTCACATTCAAACTGATTTTAAAAATAAATGTATATCAATATGAAATCCAACAAATTCTCCACGCATAAAAATTAATGTAATTTAAAATCTTGAAATGAAAAAAATATATTTGAAATTAATTGCCGGTTTGATGTGTTTTAAAAATGTACAACCCATTTCTCATTACTGATAGGCCATTTTCTCGACCAGCCGAATGAAAAGCTCTCCTCGCCTTGAAAGATTTGCCGCCCAACAGGCCTGACAAAGCGACTTAATTGGCAAATCACAAAAAAACTGGGTTGTGGTCGTGGACCCAGCTGTCAGCCTCTCCACGTACAGTACTCTTCCGATGGAAGTCCTTCTTTGACCACGTTGACCATGCCGCGCAGAGAGCACCACGACGGTGGACGACGACGAGGCCTAGGAAGGGGATGACACGGAGCCGCAGAAGACGTGGCAGTGGAAGCCCGCACGGAGAGGAGTACGAGGGTTCACTGGTTCGGCTGCGGTGTGAGGCTGCCGTCACCGCAGGGCCTGGCCAGCGGTGGGAATAGTAGGGGGCGGTGAGGCCTCCGTGGCAGCACAGCCGGACACGGGAGGCAGGAGCAAGCGGCACGACCGGCACTTCTTTGGGCGGCTGGAGCAAGAAGACCAGAGGTTGAAGAAGCACTAGGCCGTTGGATGGACATCGTACGGTCACTTGAGCTAGAATCGTTCATATTGATTAAGTTTACAAAGCCCTTCGGCCCCGTCACCTTAGTAGTCCCACAAGACAGCCTCCCACCAAGGTGGGTCCCAGCTAGCCGGGGGAGTATTCATTTTTGTGTGTGTAATAAGGAGGCACTTTCGGTGGGTCCGAGCTGACGGCGGGGGGGGGGCATTTTTTTCGCGAAATACGGTGGCCCGTCTGGTGGGTCCCAGCAGTCAGGGGGAGATGATTTATTTCGCAAAATACTGGTGGCCCTTCCGGTGGGTCCCTGCTGTCAGGTGGAGGAATAATTATTTTCCACGTAATAAGGAGGCACTTCCTTGCGGCTACCGTGGACCCAGCTGTCAGCCTCTCCACGTATAGTACTCTTCCGATGGAAGTCGGTCGTTGACCACATTGACCACGTCGCGCCGAGAGCACCACGGCAGTGGACGACGGCAAGGCCTAAGAAGGGGACGACGCGGAGCTGGGCCACGGGAGGCAGGAGTAGGCGGTAGCACAGCCGACCACGGGAGGCAGGAGCAGGCGGCATCACCGGCGCTGCTTTGGGCAGCTGGAGCAAGAAGACCAGAGGTTTAAGAAGCAGTATGGCTGTTGGATGGACATCATACGGTCACTGGAGTATTGACTAAGTTGACAAAGCCCTCCGTCCCCGTAAACTTAGTAGGCCCACAAGTCAGCCCAACAATATGGTGGGTCCCAGCTAGCAGGGGGTATTCATTTTTTTGGGCGTAATAAGGAGGCACTTCCTTGCGTGCGAAGATATAGCTGGTGGGTCCGACCTGTTAGCGGGGGGAACATTTTTTCGTGAAATACAAAGGCCCTTCCTGTGGGTCCTAGCTGTCAGGTGGAGGAATCATTATTTTGTGCGTAATAAGGAGGCATTTCCTTGCGTGCGGCCGTGGTCCCAGCTGTCAGCCTCTCCATGCATAGTCAACTTCCGATGGATGTCGTTCATTGACCACATTGACCAGGTCGCGCTGAGAGCACCAGGGCGGTGGACGACGGCGAGGCCTAGGAAGGGAACGACACGGAGCCAGGGAATACTCGGCAGTTGTTTCCCACGCGGAGGAGTACGAGGGTTTATTGGTTCGTCTGCCATCGCCGGAGAATAACAGCATGTGTGGGTGAGTAGAGGGATGGCTAGGCCAGCGATGGGAGTACGGTGGGGCCGTGAGGCCTGCGCGGCAGCATAGCCGGCCGCGGGAGGAGGGAGCAGGCAGTCCCGCCGGCGCTTGTTTGAGCGGCTAGAGCATGAAGAGCAGAGATTGAAGAAGCACGATAGTCGTTGGATGGATATCCAACAGTCACTGCTCTCGTGTGTTGACTAAGTTGACAGGGCGTTGCGTGTGCGTCAACCTTTTTTTTATGAAAGCATACGCGTAAACCTGTAGTAGGCGCACAAGTCAGCCTCAAATCTGTGGAAAACAGCATACTACCCATCTGCCATTATTTCTAATAATGTACAACCTATTTGCTAATTCTTAAGATTTTTTTGGAGCCCATCTTCTTTTGGTTAGCATTACACCCCATATTGTGGCCACGTTAAAAAGTATACGAAATTTTGCATATTTCGGTGCGGTCAACTGTTTTTAATCCAGAAATATCGATTCACATTAAGACTATTTTGAAAAATCATTTATATAAATATAAAATCAAAATAGTTGTCCATGCATAAAAATCAATGGAATTTAAGATCTTGTAATGAAAAAATTGGAACTAATTCCCGGTTTGATGTGTTTTAAAAATGTACAGGCCATTTCTGGGCAAACCGAATGAAACTCTCCTCGTCCTGAAACATTTGCAGCCCAGCAGGGCCGATAAAGCAAGTAGGCCTTGTTTGGGTATTTCTTTTAAAAAATAGAATTGGGCTAGCCATTTTCAGCAAGAAAAAAACACAACTGGGCTCATGATGTGGTAAACATAAATAAAACCCTGGCTAGACGGGCCACACCCCCCGCACAGCCCCATTGTTACCCCGATCCATCGCTAAAACTAGTATAAATAACAATGGCTTGTTCCTCATTGTCTAAAAAAACTGCTTATTCCTCAAAAAAAACTACGCCACTTGCTGGGTCCCTGGTGTCAGCCGCTCGTAGTGTAATTCTCTCATTTATTGACTACGTTGACGATGGCGTGAGCCCCAGATGTCCAACCATTAGGAGGAACCATATTTTTGGGCTTGTACTATAGAGGCACTTGCTTGCGTACTGCCATGACGCTAGTGGGTCCCTACTGTCATCCTCTCCACGTACAGTCATCTCCTTGTTCCTCTCGGTTGTTGACGATGTTGACAACGCAAGAGGGCGGCGCACCGCGCACGGCAAGCGAACCAAGGCCGCAAGGCGGAGGACGACGGCGAGGCTTCGGACGGAACGAACAGGAGCCATTGAAGATGCGTTGGTCCAGTCGCACGTGGAGGGGAGTACGAGGGTTGACTGGTGGGGGTGGTGGGGGCTAGTCACTTGGCTTCTGTAATGCATAGTGAGCTCAAGCAGCCGGCGTGAGGGATGTTATTTCCCTTGGTTGTGATTTTTTATAATATTTCACTCTAAATTAAACGAATGGCAAGCCATTTGCCTTGTTTTAAAGAAAATATGACAGTCACAGCCGAGTTGAAAAGGGCAGGAACATCTAACTCCAGCTTACAAACTGTACAAAAGCACGAGGGTTGATTGTTCGTCATGTTTACAAAAAAACCAGATTGAAAAGGGCAACAACATCTAACTCCAGCACTGTTTTCGGCAGTCACAGTCAAATGGATCAGTCAGGTCCATAGAATGAACATCCTGGATCGTAAAATTTACTGGATTATGACCACAATATGTTGTAAATAGTAGCCCGGCATGTTCAGAAGCTCTTTTGCCCACCTGAAACATCTTTTTTTGCTCTTCGACATACCCATCCGTCAAAACCATGTTGGTGATAAACTTAAGCCCGATGGACAATAGTAACCTCGCATTTAGCAGGAAGAATGTGACAAATCTTGTGTTTGCACGGTTGGCTACATATCGTTCTAGCGTTATTGTCTTCAATCGAATCTCATGAGAAGTGAGAAAATCCGGATGCTTATGGATCCACCGATTGGTTATAACTTTCTTACCCCATCCTGTTGCCTAAATAGACATGAAGATTGAAAACAGTTAAGGTCTAAAAGAAGAGTGTCGAAAGAGCAACAGCTGAACGGTTAATTCTAGTACACTATATGCGGGCTTCCAATGTGTGTGCAATTATCACCTTTATATACAACTTCTCCAGACATGGAAAGCATTGCAGCAAGCCAATAATCTTGTTCAGATCAAAACTATTCATTTGGATATATAAGATCTTGACAGAATCCAGCACCATTGATAGGCCATCAATGGAGAAACTTTTCATTGAGCATAGAACATAATATTAGTACAAAATGTGTACTCCAAGATGATATATAAATTATGTGCAGAAATTTAAAATGCAGCATATGGTTACAAGTGTAGATGATAATATAAAGTACCTGAAGAACTGTGGAGCCAAACACCATATTGAAATGAGCACAGAGATCATGTATTACACCCAAGGTCTCTAGTTTAGGCGCAGAGAGGACGGTTATTTGCAACGGTGAATAACTAGAATCAAGGATCAACCTTTGAAGTGAAGGGGCATCTTGGATGATGAGCTGCCTTCCGTCAAAAGAAATTCCAATTCTTACAAGGTTAGGCGACTTTATTTGGAGACAACCAATTCTAACTGTCAAAACAAGCACCAAGCACTCCAGCGTAGGGCAACTGGAGTGGATGGTATTGTGCAATGAGGCCTCCGATATACGAACCCGCACAAGTGAAAGTTTCTTGAGAAATGGGAGTCGAAGGTTTAGTACCAGATTGTCTGGTAGGTAGCACAGCGCAAAGGTTGCGGTGTGGAGAGAGGAGGAAAACCGCGAGATGGACATCGGTGCTGAGGGCACAAGTTCATGGCGTTCTGTATGTGGTATGTGATTTCCAGGGGAATAGTAGAACTCAAGCAGTTGTAGTTCTGTGAATTCAGGGGATTTCAGCCAGGCGTCCACCGTGCAGGGCATGGTATGCTTGCTCAGGTAGCATGAGTGATGCAGAGGCTTTGAACGGAGCCCTGGTGGGAGGAGATGACGGCTCTGGGGATTTCAAAATCATTGAAGAGAGATAGCTGACGACAATCGAGATTAAGGGGCACGACGCGCCATAGAGGGCGCCACCGAATTGAGAGGACTTGGGTGCGGCAGCAATCCTTGGTGGGAAGAAGCAAGATGATCTCCCCAAGGACGGCGTCCGGGAGATCGCTGATGGGGTCCACCCAAGATTCTATGGGTTCCTGGGATCCGGTGGGGGCGGGGTCGCGGCTTCTCCCCGCGCTGCCGGGTGGGGGATCTACAACAGGTGTCGCCGCTGGCGGGAGCCTCATCTTCTTGGTGCTGGGGTCAGCCGACTCCTTTTCCTCGAGGGCGTCGCATCACGCTCACGGATTTGAGCAGAGTAACGAATGACAAGCCTAGTTGTAGTGCGAGCGAAGAAGAAGGGTGATACGGGGCTAACCCGGTGTAGGCCAATCTTTCACGTTTGGAGTGGGGTCCCTCGAAGAACACGATGAACATGGGGAAGAACTCGGAGAAATCACAAGGGGAAACACTCAAGAACAAGTCCAATCACACATCCACTAGACAATCAAACACACAAGATCCACAAGGTACATGAACAACAAAGAGAAAGATACAAGGTAGAGTTCATCCCAAATCCTATGAAGGAGATGAGGGCTTGAATCCTAGAAGGATCTTCCCATGAAGGGGGGCTTGAATCCCTCGGGATCTTCTCACATGGAGGTCTTGAACTCCATGGGAGTGGTAGTCTCTCTCTCTCTCAAGAGTAGAGGTAGGAGCAAAGCTCACCTAAGAATGAGCTATCATATTTGCTAACCCTAGAATGGAGGAGGGGGATGAGTATATATAGTAGTAGCCACGAAGGGGTAAGTGAGGGGTGAAAGGGTACATGGCCACGGGCCGAGTCTCTGCGCGCAGGCAGGGCCGGAAGTTCCGGGGACGGCTGGAAGGTCCGGGCGCCGGAGGTTCCGGGCAAAGGTCCGGCCAGGGTCCGGGCTATCCAGAGAGTTGGCACACTCTCGAACGGCTTAGATGCGTCAGGGCTGGAAGTTCCGGGACGGCCGGAGGTTCCTGGGGCCGGAAGTTCCGGGCAGCGGCCGGAAGTTCCGGGCTTTCCAGAAGCTTGTTCAGGCTTCTTCTTCCTTCTCTTCCACGCTTTCCTCGCGGATGGTGTAGGTGATCCTTGGCGCTTGCACTCCTCCTCGTCATCCGTGAAGCTCCGGCAATACCTATGCATGCACATGAGTGGAGGGTCAACTAGTATACCATCCTCAAAGGGGTCAAGTGAGCACGTGTAAAGGAGAAGATTCACCTTTATGCGTGTGAAGTAGAGGTCGCACGTGTCACTTGCCAAACGGACTCTTGACATGGTGATGACCGTAGGATGCTCCGCATCATCCCTTCCCCCTTGGAAAAGATCCAACCTCAGATCAAAAACCAAATCACCATGGGAAAGAGATGGTGGTGCTGTGTCGAAGTGGTCGATCACCAAGCACTCATGGTTTAGTAGCTCGAAATGGGCACTCTCTAGTGTCACACCGTTTTGTGATTCCTTCAAAAGGAGCAAATAGAACAAACACTTGGAAAAACAAATGTGGTTAGCGTTAGTGCAAAACCAAGCATTCAAGAGGTCATTCACCAAACAAGTGTAGTCATCAAGCATAGCATAGGGTGTGACAAAGGATTGTGACATGGCATGTAAGCACATAAATTGATCACAATCAAGGATATCATGGGGACACGTATGCAAATGTGAGGTAGTGATGCAAATATGTGTGACAAGAGAATAAGAATCTACCTCAAGTTCATAGCAAGCATTCACAAATTTCTCAATGAAAGGTCTATGGTAGTCATAGGAAGTATTCACAACACCAAATAAAATGAAGTGTCTAAACACATGGGTCAAGTGCAAGACAATCCTAGTATAATGTGCATAGGGTGTAGTGAATATAGTGTGGCACTCAACACAATAGAAAGAGCAATTGTTCATCATGTGTGAGCCAATCAAGTCAAGCATGTGACAAGCAAAGGGACATGGCATAGTCCAAGAATTGGATGCAACACACAAGGTATATATGTCATGAGGCATGGAAATGTGGTAATCGTGTATGAAAGCAATATCTCGAACATGCGTGCAAATGGTGCAAGCAACACATGAAGTATGATCCACAATATCCAAGCTCAAGAAGGATGTCACCTTGAAAGCGTGTCCTTGTGCATTCTTCACAATGCCGAAGTGGTAGGAAATTTGGTGTAGAAGCGAGTCATGGTAGAATGTATGAGGCTCGCTCTCAAGAGCTCGAATGGTCAACTCACATGAAGTGGAAGTCGACACAAAGTCCAAGTATCCTACACATGCACAAAACAAAACAAAGAAACTATGCGCATGGTAGATAAACACATCATCCATCATGATGGTTCTCATCGTTTGCACATAACCATTAGAAGCACAAGTGTATGAATAATATGATGCAACAATGGCTATATTCATGGCACTAGGTATATGGTGCAAAGAAGTAAGACAAGCATGCTTCACAAGGAATATGTCAAAATCTCCAAACATATGTGAGAATGCTATGGGGGCAGTCTCATGAGCAAGACTATAAGCATTGTTACACTCAATACATGGCAAATCATCTAGCATGAGAGAGGCAACACATGGAGATATATGACAAGAAGCAATATGAATCATGTTCAAAGCATATAGATGGTTGTCATCAACCGCATGAAATGAGCAAGTAGGAGTCATTGGTGATGCAACATAAGCAAGCGTCGTCAGTTTCATGATGGACCAAGGAGAACCAGGCAAAGATCTGCCGATATTGGAGCAGACGCGAGAGGCTGATCCCCACGAGACAGAAACCTCCAAGAAGATGGAGGCAACCACCGAGCCGACCTCAGATACGCTCACGGCCAATACTGAGATGGTCAATGCCCCGTTTGAGGTTACAACCCCCATGGCACTGCAGGAGCAGTTTTCCCCCTTCGAGGATGTGTCCCCCCCCCCCGCTGAGCTGCCCAAGGTGATTTCCTTCTTTGCTGATCTCGATTGTGGTTTTTCATCTAAGTATGTGGTGATTTTTTTAGAAAAGGAAGTACGTGGTGATTAATAATGCAAAATTTTATTAGCTTTGATGCCATGCTATACATAGTGGTTTGAATAACTTGTGTTTCTTATACTGAAAAGTAATTCAGAATTTGTTTCTGTTTCAATTAGAGCCCTGATGCAGACAAGGATTGTGTGGTTGTGCATGTCACTCGCTATGAGGCGGACGACCTGAATATACGCACTGGGAAAACGGAGTTCTTAGGCTGCTGGATCCTGGAAGCCATTTGTGGTTATACCAATGAAGAGTTGTATTCCAGCCTCACTATTGTCAGGCGTGTTGTCCAGGGTGTACTGAAGCACAAGAAGTTCAAAGCTACTCCTTCGTTTGTGAGGCATACTGTTCTTGTCAAGCTTACGCAGGAAGATGACGTGGCATGCCTTCACAAACAAGTTTATCAGTGGCAAGGCCACAAGGTTGTCTTCATGAAGGTTCACAGGATTGAGCTGCTGCGGGACGTCCTCGATGATGTTCATGGCAAGGTCCGTCTTGTGGCCAGCCCAAATTAGATCGAGGCATAAAATAGTTGCCCCAGCTAGTGTTTAATAGTAGTTTGGATTGTGTCTAATTATCCGAACCCTGCCTGTTATCGACCCCTCTGGGGCTAGTACTCTGTTTCAATCCGTCTATGGGAACTGCTGCTACTTTTGTGTGCACTTGAATCATGTGAGAACCATCGTAATTATTGCCGAAACAGATGCGTCCTCACTAGTTTTTTCATGAATATGGCATGGTAAGACATAAGTTGTCACGGTTTATCATACGAGTAGTGTGTGTTTTGATGAAATAGAGCACTCGTTCGAGAACCGTGCGTCGACGTATACATAAGTACTTGTAAACATTGTTGGTGCTACCCCACGTGTAAGCAGTTGTGCAAAACACGGCACATTGGCTCAGCTCGCTTGAACACTAGGCTATCGACCAGCTGATAAAGGCGGGGGTGTCCCGATCTTTCGATGAGATGATAACTATGGATTTGGTGGAGACGACTTTGACGATCCGACTACAAACGTGCATGACGTTGCGCCTTAGCAATCGCTAAACCAAATCCGAAAGGTTATTGACCACGCCGCAGCATGATCAACCTGACCACGAAGGTCTATTCCTGCAAGCAATCGAAGAACAAGCAAGAATATGATAAAGCAATCTGAATATTGTGAATATATATGAAGTACTGATAAAGGTGGGGATCCGTTAGCGGTCTTGGTCTGGTCTTTGGACACAAACGAAGTACACGAAGTTGCAATGGCTAACTTTTAACTAAACAAATCCCAAAGTCTAAACGGTGCCCTAAGGGCTGTATATATGGAGGAAGAGGGGGTGAATTTCGTGGCCTTGGTGGAGGGGTCCGAAACTAACCCTATCTCTTGTTTCCCCACACATACGGACTCTAAAAATAGCCTATACTTAAGTATTTCGAAATTACATGGGCCTGGCCCAATAATAAGGTGACGCAGCACCTAAAATAGCCTCTGGACGAAATTTATGAAGTGGCATCTTGTATATTTCGTCCAAGGCTTCATGCACTCATTATGGCGGCTTCAAAGTCCTGAAATCATCACTTGTAATTCCGTTCTTGTTCCCCTTGCACATGCCATCATCTCCATGCTTGTTCTTGCTCCAATGTTCATCCTTCTCCAAGCTAGGCCCTTCATTTGTAAGCAAAACAAATATATCCAATTTAGGCAGCATCATATTCTCATGAACATTAGAATCATTACCAAGAAACGAAAGTACCTGATAATTTATTTGGCATGCGCGAGCTCTAGTAATTGGTCCAGTATATGTAGCAGTAGGGGCTGTGGGTGTAACAATGGTATTGATGTCCTCATCATCCTCCCCTTCTTGAAATGAAAACGTCCTCGATGGAATCTCATCTTCCTCACCCAAATAAGGCTTCAAATCTGCAATGTTAAAAGTGGGACTAACCCCAAAATCTGCAGGCAGCTCAAGTTTATATGCATTGTCATTTATTTTCTTCAACACCTTAAAAGGACCATCAGCATGTGGCATTAACTTTGATTTGCGTAAATCAGGAAATCTATCCTTACGCAAATGTAACCGAACAAGATCTCCAGGTGCAAACACAACATGTTTTCTACCCTTATCTCCAGCAAGTTTATATTTAGCATTCATACGCTCAATGTTTTCCTTAGTTAACTCATGCATTTTTAAAATCAATTCAGCATGTTGTTTAGCATCAAAATTAACCTTCTCTGAAGATGGAAGAGGCAACAAATCAATAGGTGCACGAGGCAGGAAACCATACACAACTTCAAAAGGGCACATCTTAGTTGTAGAATGCAATGAACGATTGTAAGAAAATTCAATATGAGGCAAGCATTCTTCCCACATTTTCTTATTATTCTTCAAAACAGCTCTAAGCATAGTAGACAATGTTCTATTGACTACTTCAGTTTGTCCATCAGTTTGGGGGTGACAAGTAGTACTAAAAAGCAGTTTAGTCCCCAACTTAGCCCATAAACATCTCCAAAAGTGGCTAAGAAATTCAGTATCACAATCTGAAACAATAGTATTTGGCACACCATGCAAGCGAATAATTTCATGAAAGAACAAATCAGCAACATTAACAGCATCATCGCTTTAATGACATGGTATAAAGTGTGCCATTTTCGAGAATCTATCCACGACAACAAATATGCTATCCCTCCCCTTCTTTGTTCAAGGTAAACCTAAAACAAAGGCCATAGATATATCCTCCCAAGGAACACTAGGTGTAGGCAAAGGCATATATAAACCATGAGGATTGAGTCGTGACTTAGCTTTTTGACATGTAGTGGAGCGAGCAACAAAGCACTCAACATCCCGTCTCATCTTTGGCCAAAAGAAATGTGTAGCATGTACGTCCTCCGTTTTCTTCACGCCAAAGTGTCCCATTAATCCTCCTACAAGCGCCTCCTGCAACAACAAAAGACGAATGGAGCTAGCTGGAATGCACAGCTTGTTAGCACGGAACACAAAGCCATCATTTACGATGAACTTGTTCCATGTTCTATCTTCGTTACAATTCTGTAATACATCTTTAAAATCAGCATCATGCACATATTGATCTTTGATGGTCTCCAAACCAAATATTTTGAAGTCAAGTTGTGAAAGCATAGTATAGCGACGAGACAATGCATCAACAATGACATAAGGGAAAGTCTCAATGAATTCAACCCATTTAGCATGTCTACGATTCAGTTTAGCTTGACTTTTAATATGTTTCAAAGATTCATGATCAGAATGTATAACAAATTCTTTGGGCCATAAATAATCTTGCCATGTCTCTAAAGTCCAAACAAGAGCATATAATTCTTTATCATAAGTAGAATAATTCAGACCAGGCCCACTCAATTTTTCAGAAAAATATGCAACAGGATTGCCATCTTGTAATAACACACCTCCTAATCCAATTCCACTAGCATCACATTCAAGCTCAAAAGTCTTATTAAAATCAGGAAGTTGGAGTAAAGGAGCATGTGTCAACTTATCTTTCAATACCGTGAAGGCTTCTTCTTGTGTGGTACCCCAAACAAAAGGCACATCCTTCTTTGTAAGCTCATCGAAGGTGCAGCAATGGTGCCGAAATCTCTCACAAAACGCCTATAGAATACAGCAAGGCCAAGAAAACTCCTCACTTGTGTGACCGTTTTGGGCTGCGGCCAACTCTCAATAGCTTCAATCTTGGCTTTATCAACTTCAGTTCCCTGTGGAGTAACAACATAGCCAAGAAAAGACACTCGGTCGGTGCAAAAGGTGCACTTCCCAAGGTTACCAAACAAACGTGCATCATGTAGAGCAATAAAAACAGCACGTAAATCTTCCTCCAAAGATCTGTTATAAATCAATATGTCATCAAAGTAAACTACCACAAATCGTCCAATGAAAGCACGTAAAACTTCGTTCATTAATCTCATGAAAGTACTAGGTGCATTAGTTAACCCAAAAGGCATGACTAACCACTCATATAATCCAAACTTAGTTTGAAGTGCTGTTTTCCATTCATCACCCAATTTCATATGAATTTTATGGTATCCACTACGCAAATCAACTTTGGAGGATATTGTAGAGCCACTCAATTCATCAAGCATATCATCTAGCCTAGGAATAGGATGACGATAACGAATAGTAATATTATTAATGCCTCTACAATCAACACACATACGTGATGTACCATCCTTTTTCGGCACTAAAATAATAGGAACAACACAAGGACTAAGAGATTCGCGTATATAACCTTTGTCGAGAAGCTCTTGTACTTGACGCATAATGTCCTTTGTCTCCTCTGGATTGGTACGGTATGGTGCATGGTTGGGTAGCGATGCACCGGGAATTAAGTCAATTTGATGTTCAATCCCTCGAATAGGTGGTAATCCCGGTGGCACGTCTTGTGGGAAGACGATAGCGAACTCAAGCAAGATGTTAGTGACAGCAGGGGGCAAAGAGGAAGGCATGTCCTCGAAGGAAAATAATGCCTCTTTGCACACAAAAGCATAGCAAACAGATTTGCTAAAATCTAGCTCATCAATATCTGATTTAGTGGCAAGTAAATATGCACTTTTAAATTTAATTTTAGAAGCAACACTAGATGGTTTATTATTAGGCTTCATTTGTTGCTCAAATTCTTTTGCCACAATCTGATTTTCACTCTTATTCTTCTCCTGTTTTGCTTTATTAGCTCTATTAATATCATCTTTCAAAATGGAATCAGGAGTCATTGGAAGCAAAGTAATATTTTTATCCTTATGAACAAGAGTATACTGATTGTTTCTACCATGGTGGACATAATTTTTATCAAATTGCCATGGTAGACCAAGTAATAAGGAACATGCTTGCATAGGTACCACATCACAATAAACATAATCAGCATATGTAGAGATACTAAAATGCACACGAACAGTACGTGTTACCTTAACCTTGCCGCTGTTGTTGAACCATTGGATGTAGTAAGGATGTGGATGTGGTCTTGTGGTGAGAGATAGCTTCTCCACCATCTCCATGATAGCCAAGTTGTTGCAGCTCCCTCCGTCTATGATCACGCGCACACAACGTTCCTTCACAACTAAACAAATCCCAAAGTCTAAATGGTGCCCTAAGGGCTGTATATATGGAGGAAGAGGGGGTGAATTTCGTGGCCCTTGGTGGAGGGTCCGAAACTAACCCTATCTCTTGTTTCCCCCACACATACGGACTCTAAAAATAGCCTATACTTAAGTATTTCGAAATTACATGGGCCTAGCCCAATAATAAGGTGACACAGCACCTAAAATAGCCTCTGGACGAAATTTATGAAGTGGCATCTTGTATATTTCGTCGAAGGCTTCATGCACTCATTATTGCGGCTTCAAAGTCCAGAAATCATCACTTGTAACTCCGTTCTTGTTCCCCTTGCGCATGTCATCATCTCCATGCTTGTTCTTGCTCCAATGTTCATCCTTCTCCAAGCTAGGTCCTTCATTTGTAAGCAAAACAAATGTATCCAATTTAGGCAGCATCATATTCTCATGAACATTAGAATCATTACCAAGAAACGAAAGTACCTGATAATTTATTTGGCGTGCGCGAGCTCTAGTAATTGGTCCAGTATATGTAGCAGTAGGGGATGTGGGTGTAACAATGGTATTGATGTCCTCATCACCAGCTAACAATCAACAATCTGCTGTCTGACATATAAGCAACTACTATGTATCTTGTTACAGTGGTTCATGGAGTTAATTGAGGCCACAATGTAATAAATTCCAAACGTTCACACGCTAGTCCAGCGCTCATGTGGAACACTCACAATTAAACTCGTCTTCTTAAAAATCTTGAAAAGCATAAGTTAAGCAATTTTATACATCTCAATGATTCATAGAACACAACAAACATATACTAGTTCACATCAAAAGACAAAGTTGTGAGAAGGTTTACAAATCAGGAAAAAACAACCAAGGCTTCTCTAAGCAAAGGTGATGCGGAGCATCCCACGTTCATCCCCATGTACACTCCGACTACTCTCCAAACCCCAAGAGGACTTATGATGAGACCTCAACTAGACGCCATTGGACACAAGGTGAACTCGCTCCTTTCCGAACCTTCACTTTCTACATGTGAGACATGGCTACTACCTCCAACGTGTGTTCTATGCATGATCAGGTACTGGGAGGAAAGCCACAAAGCAACCACATCCAACGGAAGAGCTAGCGAGGATGCCAAGTACAAGGACCAAGAGACGAAGCTGCCCGAAGCTACAGCCACCGGACGACCGGTCCAGTCCGGATGATAGAGGCAAAGGTGTCCCGTCTTTCGATGAGATGATGGATATCGCTTTGGTGGAAGTCGACTTTGACGATCCGACTACGAACTTGCGAGGACGTCGCGCCTTAGCAATCGCTAAACCAACTCCGAGAGGTTATTGACCACGCCGGAGCACGATCAACCTGACCACGAGGGTCTGTTTCCTGCGAGCAAACGAAGAACAAGCAAGAAACTGAGATTGCAATCTAGATATTGCGAATATAAGATGAAAGCTTTATTGATCAAGGTGGGGTTCTATGATGCCTTTGTCTGGTCGGTGAACATAAACGAAGTACGCGAAGTTGTAGCTATGGCAAACTTTAAATCTAAACAAAACCCAAAGTCTAAACGACGCCCTAAGGATTGTATATATGGAGGAAGATGGGGGAATTTCGTGGCCCTTGGGGAAGGGGTCCGAAACCAACCCTATCTCTTGTTTCCCCACACATACGGACTCTAAAAATAGCCTATACTAAAGTATTTCAAAAATACATGGGCCTGGCCCAATAATAAGGTGACGCAGCACCTAGAATAGCCTCTGGACGAAAGTTATGAAGTGGCTTCTTGTATATTTCGTTCAAGGCTTCATGCACACATTATGGTGGCTTCAACATCCTGAAATCATCACTTGTAACTCCGTTCTTGTTCCCCTTGCGCATGCCATCATCTCCATGCTTGTTCTTGCTCCAATGTTCATCCTTCTCCAAGCTAGGCCCTTCATTTGTAAGCAAAACAAATGTATCCAATTTAGGCAGCATCATATTCTCATGAACATTAGAATCATTGCCAAGAAACGAAAGTACCTAATAATTTATTTGGCGTGTGCGAGCTCTAGTAATTGGTCCAGTATATGTAGCAGTAGGGGCTGTCGGTGTAACAATGGTATTGATGTCCTCATCACCAGCTAACAATCAACAATCTGCTGTCTGACATATAAGCAACTACTATGTATCTTGTTATAGTGGTTCATGCAGTTAATTGAGGCCACAATGTAATAAATTCCAAACGTTCACACGCTAGTCCAGCGCTGATGTGGAACACTCACAATTAAACTCGTCTTCCTAAAAATCTTGAAAAGCATAAGTTAAGCAATTTTATACATCTCAATGATTCATAGAACATAACAAACATATACTAGTTCACATCAAAAGACAAAGTTGTGAGAAGGATTACAAATCAGGAAAAAACAACCAAGGCTTCTCTGAGCAAAGGTGATGTGGAGCATCCCACGTTCATCCCCATGTACACTCCGACTACTCTCCAAACCCCAAGAGGACTTATGATGAGACCTCAACTAGACGCCATTGGACACAAGGTGAACTCGCTCCTTTCCGAACCTTCACTTTCTACATGTGAGACATGGCTACTACCTCCAACGTGTGTTCTATGCATGATCAGGTACTGGGAGGAAAGCCACGAAGCAACCACATCCAACGGAAGAGCTAGCAAGGAAGCTAAGTACAAGGACCAAGAGATGAAGCTGCCCGAAGCTACAGCCACCGGAGGACCGGTCCAGCCCAGATGATAGAGGCAAAGGTGTCCCGTCTTTCGATGAGATGATGGATATCGCTTTGGTGGAACTCGACATTGACGATCCAACTACGAACGTGCAAGGACGTCGCGCCTTAGCAATCGCTAAACCAACTCCGAGAGGTTATTGACCACGCCGGAGCACGATCAACCTGACCACGAGGGTCTGTTTCCTGCGAGCAAACGAAGAACAAGTAAGAAACTGAGATTGCAATCTAGATATTGCGAATATAAGATGAAAGCTTTATTGACCAAGGTGGGGTTCGATGATGCCTTTGTCTGGTCGTTGAACACAAACGAAGTACGCGAAGTTGCAGCTATGGCGAACTTTAAATCTAAACAAAACCCAAAGTCTAAACAACGCCCTAAGGGTTGTATATATGGAGGAAGGGGGGAATTTCGTGGCCCTTGGGGAAGGGGTCCGAAACCAACCCTATCTCTTGTTTCCCCACACATACGGACTCTAAAAATAGCCTATACTAAAGTATTTCGAAAATACATGGGCCTGGCCCAATAATAAGGTGACGCAGCACCTAGAATAGCCTCTGGACGAAAGTTATGAAGAGGCTTCTTGTATATTTCGTTCAAGGCTTCATGCACACATTATTGTGGCTTCAACGTCCTGAAATCATCACTTGTAACTCCGTTCTTGTTCCCTTGCGCATGCCATCATATCCATGCTTGTTCTTGCTCCAATGTTCATCCTTCTCAAAGCTAGGCCCTTCATTGGTAAGCAAAACAAATGTATCCAATTTAGGCAGCATCATATTCTCATGAACATTAGAATCATTACCAAGAAACGTAAGTACCTCGTAATTTAATTGGCGTGCGCGAGCTCTAGTAATTGGTCCAGTATGTATAGCAGCAGGGGCTGTGGGTGTAACATTGGTATTGATGTCCTCACCACCGGACGTCCGGCCCCTGAAGGTCACACCAGCCCAAGGAAACCAGGCCAACGCACGCTATAGCGGTCGGACGTCCGACGACTCCCAGGGCCACGAATGACCGAGGCCACTGGACGACCGAACGACCAGCACCCGAGCCAAAACTACGGAAGTCCGACATCTCCGAACATCCGGACCATCCTGAAGCTCCGGACGACCGACGTCCTCCGGACTTCCGACACCTGTGTGGTCGCAGCCATGGGCTTATGCCCTTGTACCCCTTCACTTTGACTCCCCTTTGCACTATGACTATAAATAGGTCTATCCCACCTCCTAGCTAGGTTTAGCGTTGATTTAGCTCATTTGTGAGAGACCGCGGCCTCTTCGGAGAAGATCCACTTGGATTCAAGACCCCTTTATGGGAAGATCCCCTCGTGGATTCAAGACCTCCTCTCGGAGAAGAACGGCTACCTTTGTATCTTTCCTTTGTTGATTTTAAATCTTGTGCTACCTTATGTGTTTGGTGATCTACCCCTTGTGTGATCAATTACCTGTCGGTCGAGTTTCTCTCATTCCTCTCCGTGTTTTCCTCGTGTTCTTCCGCTCGTTCGTCGTGTTCCCCGTAGGATCCACTCCAAACGTGAAAGATCGGCCCCATAGGGATCCGCCCTACATCATCTTGGTATCAGAGCCACGTTGATCACATTTTTGGAGCCCCTACCCCTCTTTTTCTAGCTTGATTTTGTTGATTTCGTCCTAAATTCGAAAATCCCCACCAAAAATAGCCCCCAATTTTTTTGTGATTTGTTGGTTTGATGATGTTTTGTTGATTTTGATCCATGGATTTGCTTGGTTTCAAGTGGATCTAGCATTTCCCCAAGTTTCCCCATCCTCCATCCACGAAATCTCATCAATTTTGACCCCGAAATCTCCATTTTCCGCTCAAAATCGCGCCCCGGATCTCGCATCTCGTGTTAACCCTGACCCACAGGACGACCGGCGTTTTACGAACGTCCGGAGCCCCAGGAACGACCGGACGTCCGACCTTTCCGGACGACCGGAACACCTAACCCGAGCCAAATTTACGGATTTCCGACTTTCCCAGACGTCCGACGCCCCGGACATCCGACCTTCCCGGACGTCCGTAACCTGTAGGTTTTGACTTCGGCTGATTCTTGTTTCGGCCATAACTAATTCATCCGAACTCCGATTTTGACGTTCTTTAGCTCGTTTTGAAGCTCTTGACATCCCCCATCCCACAAAAGTACCACCAACACCATTTGGATCCATCAAATTTTGTGAAATTTGGCAAGTTTGCCTAGGCCCTCCACCATATCATTTGCATAGTCACCACCGACTTACGCAACGTAACCCATTTTGCTTGCCATAGCATTAGTGGTTGCTTCAGTAGTGATTCGAGTCTCCTAAGGTGTTTCGGCTACTTAGGGATGGTCGCTTCTTCATAAACCACCACCACCACTTCCGCATAGGCTTACCCACCATACATTTCCACCCCAACTTAACACAATTTTGTTTGAGTTGTGGCTTGTGTCTCCTAAGGTATTTCGGCTACTTAGGGACGGCAACTTCAACATTGACTTGCATAACCCATCATCCCACTTCCGCATTACCTAGTGCAAAACCACCACCACTTTCCGCTACCACCATTTGACATTTCTCATTTGAGATTTTGAGTTCGCGGTTTTTCCGTTTCCTAAGGTGTTTCGGCTACTTATGGACGAGTCTCCATAATCTTGCTATCTACATCAAGAACACCGCCACTCATCATCGCAAAGGACGGTAACCTCGACGACAACATTATATATTCCCCTTGCCATTGCATTGTTAACCCCTAGCCCATTCTGCGTTACTTGCCTATCGAGACTAGCCATTTGAGTATTGCCGGCAACGTGACTTGTGCACATTAGTGATCATACTTCCCATAGCATACATACCATATCATATTGGTATCATATCTTGTATCACAAGTTTGTTCCCGCATATACACAATTGCTATCTTGGTTTGTGCATTGTGCAAAAGTGGCCACAGAAAAATAAATAAATAAAGCTTTTAAGCAAAAGAAAGAGAGCAAAGAAGCTTTTAAGCAAGTGCCATAGCATCATACCACATTGCACATAAGATTGTCATATCCGATCATCTTGGATCATCTTGAGAGAAACACCGGGAACCATACATACATAGCATACTTCGGATAGAAAGTTTGTCCATTTTGCATCTTATAGGTTGTGCACAAGTGTCGCATCCGCCTATAGAGCAATCGTGCTAGCGTCTCTCTTGAGTTGTGCAACACGAGCTTTTTCCGTGGATTCCACATTTTGTGCTCATTCCTTGGTTGCACGACCCCATTTATCTATCTATGTGTGTGTTTTCGTGTACCATTCTTTGCTATTTGTCCATTTGTTTCACTTGCGAATTTGTGAATCTCTTTCAACATTATTGACTCTTGTTAACATTTTGCATTAAATTTTTGTGCCACTATCCTCACCGAGCTCCACTATAAGCTTTACTTGTGTAGGTGTGAGAACTGACAAGGATTGGTACCAATAGTGCTATTTCATTGTACGCATTTGAGTGAACTTGATTCATCGTCAACATCGGTCAAGGTACATTGGTATAAGTTCTTCTCTTTCGCCCACTCATATTTGCTCGAGTCTTGTGATGGATAGGCAAGGCATTTCATCTCCGGTCTACGACAACAACGACGGCGTGAACAACTACATCAACAAAGCGTCAATCTTTGATCTACAACGACAAATTAAAGGCACACAATCAAGATTGCGAGAGCGCATCGAGAACATCTCCATCTACATTCGTCACTCCGAAGCAAGGAAAAGGGACTACATCGACAACAAGCTTTTCGCACATAAAGAGGAGCAAGATGCAAGGATGGAGGAGATTAGAGCCTTGATCAAGTCTTCTTCCCCTTCGTCATATTCAAGGCAGCGACATTCAAGACACAAGTCTTCGAAGCGTGGAAACGATGCAAGTGCAAATCGTCCTCTTCCACATCTACATGGCGACCACCATCACGTTCGTGATCAACATCTTCATGAAGGGCAAGTCACCTCCAAGCATCATATGCACGACGACGACGAACAACATCTTCTACGAGCTCAAGCACGACACCGACATCATCATCATGAAGATGCTCCACAAGCGCAAGTGCACAAGTCCCAACCAGCCCTACTTCACGCCCAGTCCAAGCTTCAAGAGCACAAAAGAAGACCGCAAAACAAGCACCACCAAGACGGTGGAACGGCTACAACAACCACTTCGGCATCTTCGCCAAGTGTTCTCAAGGCATCTTCGCCTTTGGACATACGGCATCTTTGCCTACTTCCCACGAGTACGCCTACAACAACTTCATCAAGTCCAAGGCGACTACCTACGAGCAAGGGAAACACTTCCATCTTCGGAAGCCCCCCAAGGAAGATGGCCGAGAATGGGAAATTCCCTTCGGTCATGGAGACGAGCTACGAGGTGCCACATCATATGGGCCTCCAACAACAAGACGGCAACAAGACGGTCGAGCAAGGGCCATCCCCTTCGACCACGGCGATAGATGTCGAGCATGGAGACATTTTCACCTACATCTCTCCGACACCCACATATGTCGAGATGCCCCATTTGTCATGTGAGGAGAGCCACCACCACATGTGTGACATGAGAGACTCCACCACATGTGACATTGAGAGCATTTCCTATGAGAGGATGAGTGTGACCACCACTAGCCCCACACATGAGAGCATGCCACACATCCTATGTGTGGTTGAGCGCCATTTGAGTGACTCCACCAACCATATGAGTGAGAGCATCCTTGAGGGAGTGAGTGAGCCACAACACTTAGAGAGTGAGGTAGTTGACACAGCACGTGAGGCCATTATGATTTCTCACGACTTAACCTCTACTCCTAGTGTGTTTTCTTCTATGGTGCTAGGTCTCCTACATGACGACATGCCTACCCTCGACGAGTCCATCCCTCGAATGGGAAAACTGATGGCCATGGTGGACGATGATGCACCCCCCACATGGTTCCATCAAGATGAAGATGACAACGAGACGATCTTCAACACCTCACCTACAACACATGAGCGACGCTCCAAAAGTAACATAGGTGATGGTGCTTCTCTTGTCCCACTAGTGGACTCTCTTGGCATTGATTGCTTCCATCATGTTGACCCACCTATTACCATGCTTCATGCTAGTGAAACTTCTTCATGCCTTGACTTACCTATTTATGATGAATATGATGATGAGCAGGTTGAGTTGCCTAGTTGTGATGCTATAATCCATAGGATATCATGTGAAAATTCTTTTGGTCACATCATGTTTGACAACCCATTGAACTTGTCATATGCTATGAGTGAGATCTCCCATATTGCATCATTACAATCTCAACATAGTAACTATGCATGCCCCATTAAAATCAATCCCATTTGCACTTGTGGCATAGATGACGAGATGATGGTTATTGGCTTTTGTTTTTCATGTGATGATATTGCCATGGTTCCTTTACATGATTTGTGCAATTCATATACTATGTCTTGCCATGATCACATAGAACCAAATATGCATTTTTTTGGATGTTGTCAATATTCTCCATGTGATGTTCCTACTAATGCTCATGAGGAGACCCCCATAGTTTCCTCATACATATTAGGAGATTTTGATGCATCTCATACTTTGCATGATTCCCATAATTGCGTGCACCATATGCATTCCATGAATAACAATGCTCTAGATATTTCTCATGATGCATTACATCCTTTGAGTCTCCATTATTACATACATAATAACAAACCTACCATGATGGATGACATGTTTCTATATCACGCATCTCATTTATTTGAGCATTGGCTATTTTGTGCTCACCGACACATGCACGTGTGCATCATGATGGATGATGTGTACATATACCACGCACACACAATTTTTCCTTTGTCTTTGTTTTGTGTAGGTACTTATGAACACTCGTCAACGTCACAATCCCATGAGTTGACGAAACGAGCTCTTGAGAGCAACGACGGCTTGGGATCCCGTGGACTATCCTTACCACCGTTCCCTTCGCGCAAGGACTACGCGCATCTCTTCTACTTGACTCTCACACGGCTATGGGCTATTTACCACTTGTCACCTTATGATCATTTTCCCGTGTTCACTTTGCATGTAATTCTTGCTTCTATGCCTTTGCCATGCAATTGTGACTCTTGTTTGCATCTACCCATGATTCACCATTATGCTACTCCTATGTGTATTTGCATGCTTGGTGGAGATCCTTGTTGCTTTTGCCATGTTTATCATGTGCCTCATGCTATTGTTGATTCTTGTGTTGGGAGAGTCATGATGACCCATTGCTATTTACATATGGCTTCTCACCAATACATTCATGCTATTTTCCTCACATATTGCTTTCATGCTTGTGCTATGTCATGTGAAGTATTCATGCCCACTATTTGCACCAATGACATGCTTGCCATGATTCCTCCTAGTATGTTGCATCTTCGCACTACTAGATTGCTTGACTTGATTGCTATGATTGCTTGATTGGTTGCATCACCCATGTTCCACTCTTATTCACTTTCTTGGGTTGATGACGTATATGTTCATGCCTCTCACATAATATATCTTGATCATTGTCTCTTGTGGCCATTAGTTGCCTCTTTCATATCCACTTGTATTGAGTGCAACCATCCTATGCTTATTGAACCTAGAGACTTTGACACCTTACTTGTGATGCATGCTTCTTTGATTGAGTCTATTGGTTTTGGTTGTTCTCACAGCATATGCCTCCATACTATGCAATACTCCCTTGTCATTTCTTATGATGAGCATGATACATACACTTGTTGGGTATCTTACCACACGAATGATAGGTATTGCATTTGCACTAACCTAATTTGTTTTTCCAAGTGTTTGTCATGTTCTTTCATTTTGAAGGATTTACAAGACGGTACCAACAGGACACATATTGGTTACGTGAAGGCATACAAGATGCGCGGCTCCATCATCCTTGAGAAACTCCTAAAGGTGACCTCATTCTCTTTGAGCCATCCTCAAATACGCATATTGGATGGGTCACTCTTTCATTGTTGTTTCCTTCTTGTTGTCTACATGATACATCTCGTGAACGGAGGAGCAACATTGGAGATTGGCTACATGGACCTTCACATCTCCTTCTCGTACTTATTGAATGCACCTTCGGAACTCCACTCATGCATCGACATCGAGCTTTGCTACACCAACACCTCCATATTTGTTGATTGTGCTCATACATGTCATGCTCGATGGACATATCATACTCACCACAAGTTTGCACTCCATGCATGGATTGACTCACATTATGATTGCCTTGTTGCATCTTGTATTCCCATGTCATCCATGATACATGAGCTTGTTCACTTCCTTAGCAAATTTGTTGTGATCTTCCTTGATGGCATATTCATACATCTTGATCATATTGCCCATCATCAATTGCATGATAACATAGACATGTTGAGCATCCATTGCCGTATTCATGCTATTGACAAACCGTCTCACTATGACATCATTTTGCACCGTGGTTGCATTGATCATATTTACAACACATTTGTGTGCACAATGATTGCATTTCCTCCCATGAATGCTTTGCATCTCATTCTAGATCATCTTGATAAGCTTCATGCGCTTTGTCACGACCAATCTTGCCGCATGGACTCATTCTTACATGATGGACACTTTGTGTGCGGTAACCATTGTATTTCCGAGTGTTGCTTGTGTTTGCTCTTTTTGCATGTCTATCACTCCGGCGACACCTTGGACTACTTGGATTGCGCCATGTCTTCAACTTCGTCCAACTACATGTCCGTCTACTCTCCAAACCCCAGAGGACTTATGACGAGACCTCAACTAGACGCCATTGGACACAAGGTGAACTCGCTCCTTTCCGAACCTTCACTTTCTACATGTGAGACATGGCTACTACCTCCAACGTGTGTTCCATGCATGATCAGGTACTTGGAGGAAAGCCATGAAGCAACCACATCGAAAGGAAGAGCTAGCGAGGATGCCAAGTACAAGGACCAAGAGACAAAGCTGCCCGAAGCTACAGCCACCGGACGACCGGTCCAGCCCAGACGTCCGGCCCCTGAAGGTCACGCCAGCCCAAGGAAACCAGACCAACGCACGCTACAGCACCGTACGTCCAACCAGGACCGGACGTCCGACGACTCCCAGGGCCACGGACGACCGACGCCACCAGATGATCGAACAACCAGCACCCGAGCCGAAACTATGGAAATCCGACATCTCTGGGCGTCCGGACCGTCCTGAAGCTCCGGACGACCGACGTCCTCCGGACGTTGGACATTTGTGTGGCCGCAGGCATGGGCTTATGCCCTTGTACACCTTCACTTTGACTCCCCTTTGCACTACGACTATAAATAGGTCTCTCCCACCTCCTAGCTAGCTTTAGCATTGATTTAGCTCATTTGTGAGATAGAGCCTCGCTCATCCATCGGATATCCTCCTCGTGAAAGACCGCGGCCTCTTTGGAGAAGATCCACTTGGATTTGATAGAGGCAAAGCTGTCCCGTCTTTCAATGAGATGGTGGCTATCGTTTTGGAGGAAGTCGACTTTGACGATCCGACTACGAACGTGCGACGACGTCGCGCCTTAGCAATCGCTAAACCAACTCCGAGAGGTTATTGACCGCACCGGAGCACGATCAACCTGACCACGAAGGTCTGTTTCCCGCAGGCAAACAAAGAACAAGCTAGAAACTGAGATTGCAATCTGGATATTGCGAATATAAGAGGAAAGCTTTATTGATCAAGGTGGGGTTCTATGACGCCTTTGTCTGGTCATTGAACACAAACGAAGTACGCGAAGTTGCAGCTATGGCGAACTTTAATATAAACAAAACCCAAAGTCTAAACGATGCCCTAAGGGCTGTATATATGGAGGAAGAGGGGGGAATTTCGTGGCCCTTGTTGGAGGGGGTCTGAAATCAACCCTATCTCTTGTTTCCCCACACATACGGACTCTAAAAATAACCTATACTTATGTATTTCGAAATTACATGGGCCTGGCCCAATAATAAGGTGACGTAGCACCTAGAATATCCTCGGGACAAAATTTATGAAGTGGCATCTTGTATATTTCGTCGAAGGCTTCATGCACCCATTATGGTGGCTTCAATGTCCTGAAATCATCACTTGTAACTCCGTTCTTGTTCCCTTGCGCATGCCATCATCTCCATGCTTGTTCTTGCTCCAATGTTCATCCTTCTCCAAGCTAGGCCCTTCATTTGTAAGCAAAACAAGTGTATCCAATTTAGGCAGCATCATATTCTCATGAACGTTAGAATCATTACCAAGAAACAAAAGTTCCTGGTAATTTAATTGGCGAGCTCTAGTAATTGGTCCAGTATGTATAGCAGCAGGGGCTGTGGGTGTAACAATGGTATTGATGTCCTCATCATCCTCCCCTTCTTGAAATGAAGTCATCCTCGACGAAAGTTTATCTTCCTCACCCAAATAAGGCTTCAAATCTGCAATGTTTAAGTGGGACTAACCCCAAAATCTGCAGGCAGCTCAAGTTTATATGCATTATCATTTATTTTCTCCAACACCTTAAAGGGACTGAGGGAGTCCTGGATTAGGGGGTGTCCGGATGGCCGGACTGAGACCTTTGGCCGAACTCCCAGACTATGAAGATACAAGATTGAAGACTCCGTCCCGTGTCCGGATGGGACTTTCCTTGGCGTGGAAGGCAAGCTTGGCGATACGATATGAAGATCTCCTCCCATTGTAACCGACTATGTGTAACCCTAGCCCTCTCCGGTGTCTATATAAACCGGAGCGTTTTAGTCCGTAGAACAAACAACAATCATACCATAGGCTAGATTCTAGGGTTTAGCCACTCTGATCTCGTGGTAGATCTACTCTTGTACTACCCATATCATCAATATTAATCAAGCAGGAGTAGGGTTTTACCTCCATCGATAGGGCCCGAACCTGGGTAAAAACATTGTGTCCCTTGTCTCCTGTTACCATCCGCCTAGATGCACAGTTCGGGACCCCCTACCCAAGATCCGCCGGTTTTGACACCGACATTGGTGCTTTCATTGAGAGTTCCTCTGTGTCGTCACCTTTAGGCCCGATGGCTTCTTCGCTCGACAATCGCGATGCGGTCCGGGATGAGACTTTTCTCCCCGGACAGATCTTCGTATTCGGCGGCTTCGCACTGCGGGCCGACTCGTTCGGCCATCTGGAGCAGATCAAAAGCTACGCCCCTGGCCACCAGGTCAGGTTTGGAAGCTTAAACTACACGTCCGACATCCGCGGGGACTTGATCTTCGACGGATTCGAGCCACGACCGGGCGCGCCGCACTGTCACGATGGGCATGATTTAGCTCTGTCATCGGACAACACCCAGATTGTCGCTCAGGTGTCCGCTCCGACCATTAGCTCGGAGCCCACTGCGCCAGTCGGGGACGGACGGTTGGACGCCGCCCCGGAAGCTGCAACCTCTACGGCGATAGAGCCGGATACCAACCTAGTCCCTCGCAAGGCCCGTGACTCCAAGGTGCCGGACTCCGATCCGGACTCCGTAAATCCCGCACCTCTTCCGATTAAGCCCGATTGGGCTCCGGTCATGGAGTTCACCGCCGCGGATGTCTTTCAGCACTCGCCTTTCGGCAGTATCCTGAATTCGTTAAAGTCTCTCTCTTTGTCAGGAGAGCCCTGGCCGAACTACGGCCAACACGGTTGGGATGCGGACGACGAAGAAATTCGTAGCCCACCCACCACCCACTTCGTAGCCACTGTCGACGATTTAACCGACATGCTCGACTTTGACTCCGAAGACATCGACGGCATGGACGCCGATGAAGGAGACGATCAAGAACCAGCACCTATAGGGAACTGGAAAGCCACCTCGTCATATGACATATACATGGTGGACACCCCTAAAGCGGGGGATGGCGAGGAGAAAACGGAGGATGACCCCTCCAAGAAGCAACCCAAGCGCCGACGTCAGCGGCGCCGCTCTAAGTCCCGCCAAAGCAAAAACGGCGATTCCGGCACCGGAGATAACAACACGCCGGACAGTGCCGAAGACAACCCCCTCCAGCAGGATTCAGTGCAGGAGGACGAAGGAGCCAGCCCTCATGAGAGAGCGGCCGACAAAGAGGATGAGGACGACAATTACATGCCTCCCTCCGAAGACGAGGCAAGCCTCGACGACGACGAATTCGTCGTGCCAGAGGATCCCGTCGAACAAGAGCGTTTCAAACGCAGGCTCGTAGCCACGGCAAGCAGCCTCAAGAAGAAACAGCAGCAGCTTAGAGCTGACCAAGACTTGCTAGCCGACAGATGGACCGAAGTCCTGGCGGCCGAAGAGTATAAACTAGAACGCCCATCCAAGAGCTACCCAAAGCGCAGGCTGCTACCCCAACTTGAGGAGGAAGCAACTAAACCTACATCACCAGCGTACGATGCGCCCGATCGGCCACCCCGTGGCCGCGATAGAGAGGCCTTCAGGCCCTCAACCCAAGCCGCACCCCGACACCGCTCAAAACATACCAGAGTACGGGGAGACGCAACAGACCTGCGAGACATCTTGGAGAATAAGGCAAGGCAAACAAGATCGATCTACGGATCGCATGGGCGCCCCGCTTCACGTGACGCTAGCCGTCACGCCGGACACAATAAGTATGGCCCGGCCGAATACAACAGACCAAGCTCGTCCGAGCTGCGTCGTGATATAGCCCAGTACAGGGGCGCCGCACACCCACTATGCTTCACAGACGAAGTAATGGATCATCAAATCCCCGAGGGCTTCAAACCCGTAAACATCGAATCATACGATGGCACAACAGATCCTGCGGTATGGATCGAGGATTATCTCCTTCATATCCACATGGCCCGTGGTGATGATCTACACGCCATCAAATACCTCCCGCTCAAGCTTAAAGGACCAGCTCGACATTGGCTTAACAGCCTGCCAGCAGAGTCAATTAGTTGTTGGGAGGACCTGGAATCCGCATTCCTTGACAACTTCCAGGGCACGTATGTGCGACCACCAGACGCCGATGACCTAAGCCACATAATCCAGCAGCCAGAGGAATCGGCCAGACAATTCTGGACACGGTTCCTAACCAAGAAAAACCAAATAGTCGATTGTCCGGACGCCGAGGCCCTTGCAGCCTTCAGGCACAACATCCGAGACGAATGGCTTGCCCGGCACCTAGGACAGGAAAAGCCGAAGTCTATGGCAGCCCTCACGACACTCATGACCCGCTTCTGTGCGGGAGAAGACAGCTGGCTAGCTCGTAGCAATAACATAACCAAGAGCCCCGGCAATTCGGATACCAAGGATAACAACGGCAGGTCACGTCGCAACAAGCATAAGCGCCGCATTAACGGTGACAATACTGAAGATACGGCAGTCAATGCCGGATTCAGAGGCTCTAAACCGGGTCAGCGGAAGAAGCCATTCAAAAGAAACCCTCAGGGCCCATCCAGCTTAGACCGGATACTCGATCGCTCGTGCCAGATACACGGCACCCCCGAACAGCCAGCCAATCACACCAACAGGGATTGTTGGGTGTTCAAGCAGGCAGGCAAGTTAAGTGCCGAGACCAGAGACAAGGGGCTACATAGCGATGACGAGGAGGGGCCCCGGCCGCCGAACAACAAAGGACAGAAGGGATTTCCCCCGCAAGTTCGGACGGTGAATATGATATACGCAACCCACATCCCCAAAAGGGAGCGGAAGCGTGCTCTCAAGGACGTCTATGCGCTGGAGCCAGTCGCCCCAAAGTTCAACCCATGGTCCTCCTGCCCGATCACCTTCGATCGAAGGGACCATCCCACCAGCATCCGTCACGGCGGATTCGCCGCACTGGTCCTAGACCCAATTATCGACGGATTTCACCTTACCAGAGTCCTAATGGACGGCGGCAGTAGCCTGAACCTGCTTTACCAGGACACAGTGCGAAAAATGGGCATCGATCCTTCAAGGATTAAACCCACAAAGACAACCTTCAAAGGTGTCATACCAGGGGTAGAAGCCAGCTGTACAGGCTCGGTCACACTCGAGGTGGTCTTCGGATCCCCGGATAACTTCCGGAGCGAGGAGTTAATCTTCGACATAGTCCCATTCCGCAGCGGCTATCACGCCCTGCTCGGACGAACCGCATTTGCAAAATTCAATGCGGTGCCGCACTACGCATATCTCAAGCTCAAGATGCCAGGACCTCGCGGAGTCATCACGGTAAACGGAAACACCGAACGCTCTCTCCGAACGGAGGAGCACACGGCGGCCCTGGCGGCGGAAGTACAGAGTAGCCTCTCAAGGCAGTTCTCCAATCCAGGCGTCAAACGTCCGGACAACGTCAAGCGAGCCCGAAGTAACCTACAACAAATCCGGCTGGCACGTTCCGAGCAAGCATAGCAGTGCGGCCCCAACCCCAGCCCCCGCCAAACGGCGATACTGGTACCACGCGTACATAATTACGCCTTAGAGATACCATGGGCATAAGGGGAGGGGCACAACAACGGCACGCCCAGAATGCGGCTCAACCGCACTAAGGGGCTCCCTATTTCGCCGTTTTCCTTTTCACACACTTTCAGGACCCAACTATTCGGAAGGCCTGTCCGGCAATACACTCGCCGAACCCACGATGCAACAGCCAGGGAGGAAGCAAGCCACGTCAAAAGTCCAGGTGGTCTCTATAACGAGTTTAATACCTGTTTTACTTACAATCCCGCAGCTTGCCCCTGGAGGGGAATATGTCAAATACTCCCATCTCTTGCTTACCGCACTTCTTGTATCGTTCTGCTTTCGCAGCAGCCCTTTTTTAATAAACAATATATAGCTCTTACCTATTATTGTACTTATCTATTTTTATATACAAATATGTTCAGTCATGACATTCTGCAACCGTACACTTTGGTACGGATAATACACCAGGGGCTTACAACACCCCATAACATGGTGTGAGAAGACCGAACACTCTAACGAGTGCGGCACCCCGAACTTATAGCACTATATGCATCGGCTCCGAATCATGTCTTTGGTCAATAGTTGGGTTTGCCCGGCTCCCATGTTTTGGTACCTTACGTTCCGCATTGTTGGCTAAGGTAGCGCTGGGAGAACTACTGCGATTGTGCCCCAGTTGAGCTGGGTTAACACCTCAGTAGAGAAAGCTAAAACTGACTGTCATGATAGTGCGAGAGACCGGTCGCTGTTCGCGAGGTTTCTTCGAGTCCTTAAAGACTTATGCCGCTTCGAGCGAGGAACCGGACTTATCCGGCCTAGGCGTGGATAGCGCCCCGAACTCGGTCTTCCGAATACTAGGGGCTTCGCCGAAATTTAAAATTATAGAATTCTATGGCTAAGTGAGAGTGATAAAGCATTATAAGTCCGACGGCCTGGTTCGTTGTGCTGAACGCCTCCCTAGATGGACCCAAGAATGGGAACAAGAGCGCTCAGGTTTATCCCGAACACCCCAGCACTCGTGGCATGGGGGTCGAAGCCGACGACTTGCATCTCTCAGATTTGATAAACGGCCGCACAGAAGGTAATATTTTAAATTAACAAGCGTTGCTTAACGCATATGAACAAAGCTTCAGCGTACAGGATAACAAATGCGAGTCTACTCAAAAATTACATCTTTGGAGCACTCATCCGCTATACGGCGGGCACCCTTCAGAACGCCATTATAATACATCTCGGGCGTACGATACTCCTTGCCCGGCGGTGGCGCGTCCGTCAACAGCTTCTCCGCGTCTAGCTTGCCCCAGTGCACCTTAGCACGGGCAAGGGCCCGACGGGCACCTTCAATACAAACGGAGCGCTTGACGACCTCAATCCACGGACACGCGTCCACCAGCCGCCGCACCAGACCGAAGTAGCTCCCAGGCATGACTTCTCCAGGCCACAGCCGAGCTATGAGGCCCTTCATGGCCTGTTCGGCCACCTTGTGGAGCTCGACCAGCTGCTTCAGCTGGTCGCTCAGGGGCACCGGATGTTCGGCCTCAGCATACTGAGACCAGAACACTTTTTCCGTCGAGCTCCCCTCTTCGGCTCGGTAGTATGCGGCGGCATCAGACACACTACGGGGCAGATCGGCGAACGCTCCTGGAGAGCTCCGGATTCGGGTAAGTAGCAGATAATTAACTTTTATATTTTTGCTTTGCATAAAGAATGCCTTACCCGCCGCTATCTTCTTCATCGCCTCGATCTCCTGAAGGGCCTTCTGGGCTTCGGCCTTAGCGGTCTTGGCACTCTCAAGAGCCAAGGCAAGCTCGGACTCTCGAGTCTTCGAGTCACGCTCCAAACTCTCGTGTTTTTCCACGAGAGCCTGGAGCTCTTGCCGCACCTCCGCCACCCGCGCCTCCTGCTTCTCTCGCTCGGTGCGCTCCAAGGCCGCACTCTTTTCGGCCTTAGAGACCGCCTCTTTCAGGGTCGCCACCTCGGTCGTGGCTCCTGCAACATTAACGTTGGTCCTGTTATTATTTTGCAACCAAGTATTTCTATATACATTTACAGGAGGTACTATGTACCCTCTTTATCCTCGAGCTGCTTCTTGGCACGACCGAGCTGGCTCTCGGACCTCTCGAGGCTTTTCTTCAAGGCATTAACCTCCGCAGTCAGTGCGGCAGAGGTCAGCAGCGCAGCCTGCATTCCCATATTGACATATTTCTATTAGACTCCTGCGTATATCTTTTTAGATCCTCAGCTCGTCTTTTGTTTCCGAACACCGAACTGAGCATCAGGGGCTACTGTCTATGCGGTAATATTTTTTATATATGTTTTTGAACACATACCTCAAAGCCCATTAACAGGCTTGTACAGGCTTCCGTCAGCCCGCTCTTGGCGGACAAAACCTTCTGAACCATCGCACTCATAACAGTGCGGTGTTCTTCATCGATGGAGGCGCCGTTAAGCGCCTCTAGCAAATTGTCCGGCGCCTCCGGGTGGACGGAAGTTGCTGGCATCGCAGGCTTGCCCTTCTTATGAAGGCGCCGCCTGTCGGACTCTGGAACCGCTAATGGTTCCGGAGCAGTGTCCAGCCCGGGGCCGGACATAGATCCCTCCGGGGCTTTACCCCCTTTGGGTCTGGAGTCCGGAAGGTCGCCTTGTGGCGCCTCCAAGACCACCTCCTCCTGGTTTTGTCCCTTATGGGACTCCACCTCAGCATCATCTGTAGGGAGAGGGGAGGAGGCCGTCGGAAGTGAAGCGCTATTCACGTCCGACGAATTCAGTGATCTGCTCGATGAATCACCAAGCTGAGCTCTGGGCGGACTACATAATTAGCTTCGGCGTTAAAAGCTATCGAATAATAAAGGAGTGCAATAAGTCATTCGAGTAGCCGGACACTTCCGATTTTGCCAGGGGCTTGACCCTGGATGGCCAGTCCCCCCCGCCGTGTTCGGCGTCGGGGGCGTAGTCCGGCAGAAGGGTCTTCCCCTTCTTGGACCCTCCGGCTTCCCCAATTGGGGCGGCCTTTTCTCTTCTTTCCTCCCCCCATTGGAGGGGGAGAGGCATCTTCTTCTTCTTCCTCCTCCTCGTCTTCGGAGGCGGAGGCTGCGTTGGGGCCGTCGGGCAAATCCGACGACACCAGGCGCCGGGAAGTCTTTCGGGTCCCCGTGGCCTTCTCCTTGGCCTTCTTCTCCGGCACCACATGAGGTGCCGGAACCAGTAGCTTCGCTAAGTGTGCGTCTACTGGGCCTTCGGGCAAAGGGGCCGGACAGTCAAACTGTTCGGATGTCCTCTTCCAGTCCTGTCAAAGGAACCGGAGTTTAGATCCCACATAAAGTCACACTATGAAATTCATGTATCCCATAAGGGATTAAATGTAAGCTTACTTCGGAGGCTTGACGTTTGGCGCAGAATCCGCGATCCTCGGTGACGGGAGGGGAGACCTCGGAACTCTTGAAAAGCACCTTCCAGGCGTCCTCGTGCTTCGTTTCGAAGAGCCGGGATAGAGTCTGGTGCTGGGCCGGGTCGAACTCCCACAAATTGAAGTCCCGTCGTTGACACGGGAGGATCCGGCGGAAGAGCATGACCTGGACCACATTGACAAGCTTGACCTTCTTGGTCACCAGGTCTCGGACGCAGGTTTGGAGTCCGGTCACCTCTTCCGGATTGCCCCACGGCAGGCCCGTCTCTTTCCAAGATGTGAGCCGGGTGGGGATGCCGGATCGAAATTCGGGGGCCGCTGCCCATTTAGGGTCACGCGGCTCGGTGATATAAAACCACCCCGATTGCCACCCTTTGATGGTTTCCATGAAGGCACCCTCGAGCCAGGTGACGTTGGCTATCTTGCCCACCATGGCACCTCCGCATTCCGCCTGTCGGCCTTG
The DNA here is from genome assembly GCF_018294505.1 of Triticum aestivum. NCBI lineage: Eukaryota > Viridiplantae > Streptophyta > Magnoliopsida > Poales > Poaceae > Triticum > Triticum aestivum. The sequence continues at coordinate 337,290,129 of NC_057798.1, forward strand.
CACGACCTTCGGCTTGACGCTGAAGATCTTCAGCCACAGGCCAAAGTGGGGATGGATGCGGAAGAAGGCCTCGCACACGACGATAAACGCCGAGATATTGAGGATGAAGTTCGGGGCCAGATCGTGGAAGTCCAGGCCGTAGTAGAACATGAGCCCCCGGACGAACGGGTGAAGAGGAAAACCCAGTCCGTGGAGGAAATGGGGAATAAAAACAACCCTCTCATGGGGCCTGGGGGTGGGGATGAGTTGCCCCACATCTGGAAGACGGTGCGCGATGTCGTTAGACAAGTATCCGGCCTTCCTCAGGTTTTTGATTTGCCCCTCCATGACGGAGGAGGCCATCCATCTACCTCCCGCTCCAAACATGGCTGGAGAAGGTTGAGGTGGGAAGTGTGGGCTTGGGCACTGGAGCTCAAGCGTGCAGGGACGAATAAGCAGAGGAGGAAGAGGGCGTGAATGGAAAGGGCGGATTCTTATCCCCTTATATGGGCGACCAAAACTACGAGGCCCCCACCGGCCTAATAAAACTCGCTTATCTCCCAAGCGCCGCGGTTAATGGCGCGGTTGGGTTACCCACACCCGTATTGATGAGAATCCCGGAATAAGTGGACACGATCTCTGCTTTGACAAGACGTGCCAAAGAAACCGCCTCGCTAAACGCGCTGAGGTGGAACAATAAAATGAATAAAAGCCTGGCCGTGGCATGATGTCACGTCACAGAATGCGTCAGCAGATCCGATTGATACAAATATTATTCTCTCTACGATGGAATGTGGAACTTATTTTTCAGAGCCGGACACTACCCTGGTGTTCAACATCTTCTATGGAATATTCGGAGGAGGAACCCACCTTGCAATTCCGAAGACAACTTGCGCGCCAGACTCGTCGTCATTGAAGCCTGGTTCAGGGGCTACTGAGGGAGTCCTGGATTAGGGGGTGACCGGATGGCCGGACTGAGACCTTTGGCCGGACTCCCAGACTATCAAGATACAAGATTGAAGACTCTGTCCCGTGTCCGGATGGGACTTTCCTTGGCGTGGAAGGCAAGCTTGGCGATACGATATGAAGATCTCCTCCCATTGTAACCGACTCTGTGTAACCCTAGCCCTCTCCGGTGTCTATATAAACCGGAGAGTTTTAGTCCGTAGGACGAACAACAATCATACCATAGGCTAGCTTCTAGGGTTTAGCCACTCCGATCTCGTGGTAGATCTACTGTTGTACTACCCATATCATCAATATTAATCAAGCAGGAGTAGAGTTTTACCTCCATCAAGAGGGCCCGAACATGGGTAAAAACATTGTGTCCTTTGTCTCCTGTTACCATCCGCCTAGACGCACAGTTCGGGACCCCCTACCCGAGATCCGCCGGTTTTGACACCGACAGGGACCATCAGCACGTGGCATTAGCTTTGATTTGCGCAAATCAGGAAATCTATCCTTACACAAATGTAACCAAACAAGATCTCTAGGTGCAAACACAACATGTTTTCTACCCTTATCTCCAGCAAGTTTATATTTAGCATTCATACGCTCAATGTTTTCCTTAGTTAACTCATGCATTTTTAAAATCAATTCAACACGTTGTTTAGCATCGAAATTAACCTTCTCCGAAGATGGAAGAGGCAACAAATCAATAGGTGCATGAGGTAGGAAACCATACACAACTTCAAAAGGGCACATCTTAGTAGTAGAATGCAATGAACAATTATAAGCAAATTCAATATGACGCAAGCATTCCTCCCACATTTTCTTATTATTATTCAAAACAGCCCTAAGCATAGTAGACAATGTTCTATTGACTACTTCAGTTTGTCCATCAGTTTGGGGGTGACAAGTAGTACTAAAAAGCAGTTTAGTCCCCAACTTAGCCCATAAACATCTCCAAAAGTGGCTAAGAAATTTAGTATCACGATCTGAAACAATAGTATTTGGCACACCATGCAAGCGAATAATCTCATGAAAGAACAAATCAGCAACATTAACAACATCATCGCTTTTATGACATGGTATAAAGTGTGCCATTTTCGAGAATCTATCCACGACAACAAATATGCTATCCCTCCCTTCTTTGTTCTAGGTAAACCTAAAACAAAGTCCATTGATATATCCTCCCAAGGAACATGAGGTACAGGCAAAGGCATATATAAACCATGAGGATTGAGTCGTGACTTAGCTTTTTGACATGTAGTGCAGCGAGCAATAAAACGCTCAACATCCCGTCTCATCTTTGGCCAAAAGAAATGTGTAGCAAGTACATCCTCCGCCATGCGCCTCCTGCAACAACAAAAGATGAACGGAGCTAGCTGGAATGTATAGCTTGTCAGCACCGAACACAAATCCATCATTAACGATGAACTTGTTCCATGTTCTTCCTTCTTTACAATTCTGCAATACATCTTTAAAATCAGCATCATGCACATATTGATCTTTGATGGTCTCCAAACCAAATATTTTGAAGTCAAGTTGTGAAAGCATAGTATAGCGACGAGACAATGCATCAACAATAACATTGTCTTTACCCTTCTTGTGTTTAATGACATAAGGGAAAGTCTCAATGAATTCAATCCATTTAGCATGTCTACGATTCAGTTTTGCTTGACTTTTAATTTGTTTCGAAGATTCATGATCAGAGTGTATAACAAATTCTTTGGGCCATAAATAATGTTGCCATGTTTCTAAAGTCCGAACAAGAGCATATAATTCTTTATCATAAGTAGAATAATTCAGACTAGGCCCACCCAATTTTTCAGAAAACTATGCAACATGTTTGCCATCTTGTAATAACACACCTCCTAATCCAATTCCACTAGCATCACATGCAAGCTCAAAAGTCTTATTAAAATCAGGAAGTTGGAGTAAAGGAGCATGTGTCAACTTATCTTTCAATACCGTGAAGGCTTCTTCCTGTGCGGTACCCCAAACAAAAGGCACGTCCTTCTTTGCAAGCTCGTTGAGAGGTGCAGCAATGGTGCTGAAATCTCTCACAAAACGCCTATAGAATCCAGCAAGGCCAAGAAAACTCCTCACTTGTGTGACCGTTTTGGGCTGCGGCCAACTCTCAATAGCTACAATCTTGGCTTTGTCAAATTCAATTCCCTATGGAGTAACAACATAGCCAAGAAAAGATACTCGGTCGGTGAAAAAGGTGCACTTCCCAAGGTTACCAAACAAACGTGCATCACGTAGAGCAATAAAAACAACACGTAAATGTTCCAAATGTTCTTCCAAAGATCTGCTATAAATCAATATGTCATCAAAGTAAACTACCACAAATTGTCCAATGAAAGCACGTAAAACTTCGTTCATTAATCTCATGAAAGTACCAGGTGCATTAGTTAACCCAAAAGGCATGACTAACCACTCATATAATCCAAACTTAGTTTTAAATGCTGTTTTCCATTCATCTCCCAATTTCATATGAATTTGATGGTATCCACTACGCAAATCAACTTTGGAGAATATTGTAGAGCCACTCAATTCATCAAGCATATCATCTAGCCTAGGAATAGGATGACGATAACGAATAGTAATATTATTAATGCCTCTACAATCAACACACATACATGATGTACCATCCTTTTTCGGCACTAGAATAATAGGAACAACACAAGGACTAAGGGATTCACGTATATAACCTTTGTCAAGCAGCTCTTGTACTTGACGCATAATCTACTTCGTTTCCTCTGGATTGGTACGGTATGGTGCACGGTTGGGTAATGATGCACCGGGAATTAAGTCAATCTGACGCTCAATCCGTCGAATGGGAGGTAATCGAGGTGGCACGTCTTGTGGAAAGGCGTCAGTGAACTCCTCCAAAATGTTAGTGACATCAGGAGGCAAATAGGAAGGCGCGTCCTCGAATGAAAATAATGCCTCTTTGCACACAAAAGCATAGCAAACAGATTTGCTGAAATCTAGCTCATCAATATCAGATTTTGTGGCAAGTAAACATGCATTTTTTAATTTAATTTCAGAAGCAACACTAGATGGTTTACTATTAGGCTTCATTTGTTGCTCAAATTCTTTTGCCACAATCTGATTTTCACTCTTATTTTTCTCCTGTTTTGCTTTATTAGCTCTATTAATATCATCTTTCAAAATGGAATCAGGAGTCATAGGAAGTAAAGTAATATTTTTATCCTTATGAACAAGAGTATACTGATTGTTTCTACCATGGTGTACAAAATTTTTATCAAATTGCCATGGGCGACCAAGTAATAAGGAACATGCTTGCATAGGTACCACATCACAATCAACATAATCAACATATGTAGAGATACTAAAATGCACACGAATAGTACGTGTTACCTTAACCTTGCCGCTGTTGTTGAACCATTGGATGTAGTAAGGATGTGGATGTGGTCTTGTGGTGAGAGATAGCTTCTCCACCATCTCCATGCTAGCCAAGTTGTTGCAGCTCCCTCCGTCTATGATGACGCGCACAGAACGTTCCTTCACAACTCCCTTTGTATGGAACAAATTGTGCCTTTGATTTTGCTCAGCTTGTGTGACCTGCACACTCAAAACACGTTGAGAAACTAAACATTCATACCTGTCAGCGTCTTCAGGAGCCATGTATTGCGTCTCATTATCAGAATCATCTCCACCATGTTCTTCACGTGTAATAAGAGCCAAAGTCTCCTCATCATAGTCACTAGCGGACTCATACCCACCATCCTCAGTAGCAATCATCAGACGCTGAGATTTGCATTCTCTCGCATAATGACCTCTTCCCTTACAACGACGACAAATAATATCACTTGTGTGCCCTATTGATGCCATGGAAGAAGAAGAACTCTGTGGAGGCCCGGCAGGTGCGCTCTTGGCAGATAATGGTGGTTGTGCCTGCTTTCTTGTATCACGGCTGGAGGTGGCACCTGATGGAGGTGCTGGTGCAGTTGAAGTAGAAGATGCACGCAGTATCCATGATGAAGGTCGGCCTGCAGAAAAGTTAGTTCACGCCAATGCTTGTCGATCCTGCACTTCACGTTCAGCTTTACAAGCAAGATGGAATAAATGAGTGATATTCGCATACTCCTTATACTCTAGAATTGTCTGAATCTCTCTATCTAATCCACCCATAAAACATGCAAGCATAGCTTCATTCTCCTCAACAATACCACATCTAATCATGCCAGTTTGTAATTCCTGATAATATTCTTCTACAGAATTTTTCCCTTGTCTTAAGCGCTGCAATTTTTGAAGCAGTTCACATTGATAATATGGTGGAACCCAACAAGTACGCACAACAGTTTTCAAAGCAGACCAAGTAGTTGGAATAGGATATAATCTACAATGTTCAGACCACCATACACATGCAAAACTAGTGAATGCACAAACAACAGCGGCAACCCGTCTCTCCTCAGGATATTGTACACATGTAAATTGTTGTTCAGTTTCTAACTCCCAAGTAAGATATATATCAGGAACATATCTACCCTCAAATGGTGGAATATTCAATTTCAGTTTAGGAAGATGGTCATGATCTCGTACCTAAGGGAGAGCCCTACCCTTGTGATTATTTGCATGTGGACGACCTGGTGGTTGTGGTGCAGGTGGTTGCACGTAGTTCTGATTTTGATCAACCTCATCCTCGTAATCTCCCACATAATCATCCTCCTTCGCATCAGGAGCAGGAGCCACAGAAGTATCAACATCAGCACCAACAGTTTGGCCAAACGCAAGAGGGACACGACTCGCTCGGCGGAGTGCTGTTTCGCGACGTGGAGGTAGCCGTTGTTATTGTTGTTGTAGAGGTGCGTTAGGTGCAGCGGGTGGTGGTGGTGGAAGACGCGTGAGCAATTCATTAAACTTGTTATCGAGCTTTGTTTCAAACGTCTTCTCCATGCCATCTATCTTCTCCATGGCCTCTTCAAATCTATTTAGCACATCTTGCACCTGTCCACTCATCATTTGCTGAAATTTATCATGCAACTCCTTATTCGTCATGTTCTCCCAGTCAGTCTCGTCGGCTTGTGATCCTGGCATGGTTAGAAGCAATAGAAACACACAAGAATATGATCCTACAGACTACTAACAAGAGGTGGTGGTGGGTGTCACAAATCCGTCAAGAAAATCTCAAATTCTTACCAGTTCTTACAAAGCAGCAGGCGGTGATCGGCAACCATTGTAGTCAAAACTCTCAAAGCTTGGATAGAGTCAAACGCACAACGTAGATGTATGTGGAGCTGGGAAGGCTTATAATATGGTAGCAAAAAGGGTCAGCAATAATCAATTCAGTGATGCAAAGTTGAATAAACGCTCAACGACGGTACTGTGCTTGTCCTAGGCTAGACTGTGCTAGAGACGCGAGCCTAGAACACTAACAAAATCACGGCGTTGCATGTAAACAAGGGAGAAGCACACTCTGGAATTTTTTTTCGCTCTTTTTTTGCGCTCTATTTTTTTTGGTGCTCCTCTTTTTCTTTTTCTTTTTTTTGCGAAAATTCACAATAATGGCGAGTGTCTCAAAACTCTTCCCAGGTCAAACTGACAGGATGGGCACGAAAATTTTCTGACAATTTTTTTCTTTGGAAATCAGGGCAGCGACGACGAAAACCTACTCAGGCAAGGAAACACGAATCGGAAATTAGATGGATCTCGGAAACAAACCCACTACGAAAAGAACTCGGATTGGTGGTGGATATATAGTGGTAGGATATGGCAGCGGTGGTGGTATATGGCAGCAATGGTAGTATATGGATATGGATCGGTGGTGGTATATGGATACGGATTGGTGGTGGTATATGGATACGGATTCGGAGCGGTGGTGGTAGGTGGCATGGGCGATGATGATGGTGTGGCGCCGGCGTGACAACTTATGACCAGAACTCGAAACTCTAAAAGACTAGACGCTAAGACCAACAACTTGACGCGACGATGCAACCGCAAATTCAACAAAGCAAAATATTGAAAAGACTATGCAAAGGCTCAGACTAGTTCGTATAGGATGAACTAACCCTAATTTTGTTTGGCTTTTTCGTGGACTATAGGTATGAAGAACATACTCGATCTAAACTACGAAAAACTGTAAAATCTCACCGAGCAACCTGGAAATTTGATACCACTTGATAGAGGCAAAGGTGTCCCGTCTTTCGATGAGATTGTGGCTATTGTTTTGGAGGAAGTCGACTTTGACGATCCGACTACGAATGTGCGAGGACGTCGCGCCTTAGCAATCGCTAAACCAACTCCGAGAGGTTATTGACCACGCGGGAGCACGATCAACCTGACCACGAAGGTCTGTTTCCTACAGGCAAACGGAGAACAAGCAAGAAACTAAGATTGCAATCTGGATATTGCGAATATAAGAGGAAAGCTTTATTGATCAAGGTGGGGTTCTATGACGCCTTTGTCTGGTCGTTGAACACAAATGAAGTATGCGAAGTTGCAGCTATGGCGAACTTTAATCTATACAAAACCCAAAGTCTAAACAACGCCCTAAGGGCTATACATATGGAGAAAGAGGGGGGGAATTTCGTGGCCCTTGGTGGAGAGGTCCGAAATCAGCCCTATCTCTTGTTTCCCCACACATACGTACTCTAAAAATAACCTATACTTATGTATTTCGAAATTACATGGGCCTGGCCCAATAATAAGGTGACGCAGCACCTAGAATAGCCTCGGGACGAAATTTATGAAGTGGCATCTTGTATATTTTGTCGAAGGCTTCATGCACCCATTATGGTGGCTTCAAAGTCCTGAAATCATCACTTGTAACTCCGTTCTTGTTCCTCTTGCGCGTGCTATCATCTCCATGCTTGTTCTTGCTCCAATGTTCATCCTTCTCCAAGCTAGGCCCTTCATTTTGTAAGAAAAACAAATGTATCCAATTTAGGCAAGAAACAAAAGTACCTAGTAATTTAGTTGGTGTGCGCGAGCTCTAGTAATTTGTCCAGTATGTATAGCAGCAGGGGCTGTGGGTGTAACAATGGTATGATGTCCTCATCAGGATTCAAGACCCCTTGACGGGAAGATCCCCTCGTGGATTCAAGACCTCCTCTCGGAGAAGAACGGCTACCTTTGTATCTTTCCTTTGTTGATTTTGAATCTTGTACTACCTTATGTGTTTGGTGATCTAGCCCTTGTGTGATCAATTACCTGTCGGTCGAGTTTCTCTCGTTCCTCTCTGTGTTCTTCCTCGTGTTCTTCCGCTCGTTCATCATGTTCCCCATAGGGTCCACTACAAACTTGAAAGATAGGCCGCATAGGGATCCGCCCTACATCAAAAGGGCCTCCCGACAGGCTTAAATTTCCTGGAGTTCACTCTGGTTTTTTCTTGTTGGCACCATCTAGGGTTAGGTTCTCTCATTCCAGAATAACCAATTATAATTGTGGTCTCAGCTGGAATGCTGAACTGAACCATGCAGTGTACTGACCAGCTGAAATGCTTGTGCATTCCACTAAATTTAAGCACTGCTATTTGCAGAAATAAGCAGACCACAATGGCTCTTGTCCGCACACCTGTCCAAAAAACTGTCGTGCAGCCGTGCCAGCTAGTCCTCGGTCCATGGATGAACTGGTAGAAAGTGCATTCCGGACTAGGATGCAGTTGTTTTCACTCGTCCCTGCACTACAATCAGGAAGTAAAACATACGAATCAGCTTCTTTTAGATTGCGTTGGTCATTCTACCTTAGTTACTACCAATGTAGGGATACCTTGAAGACGGGAGGTTAGACGACGACAACGAGGGATAGCCATCTCATTTTGCACAGTTGTACTAAAACTGAGGTGTGTGCTTTTGATTGCGCGGATAGAAACGATACGGAGATAGACATTCCAAAACGATATGGAGATAGACATCCCTGTCTGCGCAAATACGAAATACGGTTATTTAAACAGTGACACATATTACCACTTTCCCCCGTTTCCTCTTAGAACCAAGTCCTAGATTCATGCTACATGTTTCCCACTTTCTTCTCTGTTTGAACCAACGCTTTGAGTTCACTGTATGAACTAGCTTTACACCTAATAATAGTAGATGTCTAGATGGCTTTGTAACAGCAGACGAAGTAGAAAAGGATCCACACGAAGGGGGAAGAGCTGGGGCAGTAGAGCAAGGTAGGTTTCGAAGGAATATATACCTGAGGGTCGTCGGCATGTGGCAAAGATGGCATCGGGAGGCCGCATCTTGGCCACAATACCGCAGGGAGGAAGAAGAGGTCGGAGGCCCTCCCGAGCCGGTGCTCTCTCGGAGAGAACGACACGGCCGCCGATCGGGACGCGCGGGCAGCCGTTGGTTTCCTCCCTCACCGCCAACAACAGCGTGAACGATGCACCTACACCCCCTGCCCCGGTCGAGGTTGTCCAGCCAGATTTGTGACCAGCTGTGAGCTGAGAGAGAGTGTGTGGCCACCTATGTCTTGCTTTTATATATAGTGGAGTGATTTTGTTGTACCGGCTTCAAAAAAATGCGCTCCTACGTGTACCCGCGAGTGGGTGTGAGAGAACTAGTGCGTGCGTGCACCGCTTCTCTTCGTGAGAGTACAATATATACTATGCCCAAAGAACGTTCGCCGCAAGAGTAATAGTATAAGTGTGTGACGTGTGAGCTAAAATAAAATGTGCGCGCCATCTTTTGTTTTTTAGAAGTTCTGAGGGTAGGGTGTGAAGATCACATATGTGCGTGACATCTACCTGCATATAGACGATGGGTGCGACGTGCGAGTCTGCGAGAGGACTCGGGAGAGTCGTGACTCGTGAGGGTGCATGTGTGTGAGAGAGAGGGGGGCACGTATCAATGCAATGCATGTGTCCATAAATCATTATCCGACAAACGTTCGCCACAAGCCTTTTCCTGACGAACGCCGTAAGAACCGTTAGATCGGCATCCGATAGTGTCAGTTTTGCCATGTTATTTAACAGAACAGCCACTCCTCCTACACACAAATCTTCCACGTGAGTGTTAGCAACTGCCGTATGCTCCCTCAGTTCCGAAATGCAGTTCATATAGCTTTATTGAAAATGAGAACCTCGCAAACTTTTACCGAGTTTTCCTGTACCAAATTGCACATGTAGAATACCCTATATATATCATTTCATTCATCTTCGATAGGTAACTATAAAGATGGGTGAGGAGTCTATAAAGAAAGACCATCGTATCACCTGCAGCAATTTCAACCATCCTTTAGTGTCGAGGAATATCATAGGAACTCTATATGATATGATTTTGATAGGATTTTTTTCCTTTAGAGCCAATTGGTTCATAGGAATAGATTCATATACTCTACATTTCAAAGGAAATAAACATGATATCATTTCTATAGCTTTAGAGCCACTTGGTTCATATGAATGGATTCCTATACTCCCTTAATTTCAAAGGAAAATAAACATTAGCGTCTATTCAATAGAAAAGTTCCTATGATATGAACCAAATTACATCTCTTTACTAATCCCTCCTCATAGGAATTGAGATACATGTCATCTCTAGATTCAATAGAAAAGTTCCTATGATGTGAACCAAATGACATCTCTTTTCCAATCCCTACTCATAGGAATTGAGATGCTCCATGTCATCTCTTTCCCTACAACTTCCACGTATGCATCTGCTATTCCTAAATAGATAGTACAACCCACTAGTAGCTTTTCCCCAAAACATGCAACTATGGCACAAGAACTATATAGTGTGCCAATAACTTTGAAAGATGGTCACTGGATGAAGCTAACCCGACAGTGCAGAGATGGGCAAATCCGAGCACTACTGGTCGTTGGATATCATCAACATTCCACCAGATCTGCCACGTGTACAATTGACTCCATGGTTGAACTTAAGCATAATGCACAAACCTCAAAACACAAGCACTTCTCCTTTGTTCTAGAATCTTCTGTATCATAATTGATTATTTTTTCTAAATGAATTGCCATTATTTGTTTTTTACTTTATGATTTACAATGCACAACCCCATGAATCTTAACACTTTTATAAAACTAGTTGATTTTGAATGAGATGAACCATAAGAACTAAACGAATATCTACATCATGCATATATGACTCAAAGCTTTACATCCTATAGTATGTATTTATTCATAATTTGGTTTCGAAATCTCATGCGTTCAATACATGTGTACCTTACTAGTTTTGAGTAGAGTAGCAAATTTCACGCGGCCCCGGGTATATCAAAATGCAGGGCCCATGCATTATTGCCTTTCGGTCGAACCTACGTCCATAATTTTTTGTACATGCTATATCTCCACTGGTGCCCAAACCCAAAATGCTGCCTGACGGAGTCCTGGATTTGGGGGTGTCCGGATGGCCGGACTAAGACCTTTGGCCGGACTCCCAGACTATGAAGATACAAGATTGAAGACTCCGTCCCATGTCCGGATGGGACTTTCCTTGGCGTGGAAGGCAAGCTTGGCGATACGATATGAAGATCTCCTCCCATTGTAACCGACTCTGTGTAACCCTAGCCCTCTCCGGTGTCTATATAAACCGGAGAGTTTTAGTCCGTAGGACGAACAACAATCATACCATAGGCTAGCTTCTAGGGTTTAGCCACTCCGATCTCGTGGTAGATCTACTCTTGTACTACCCATATCATCAATATTAATCAAGCATGAGTAGGGTTTTACCTCCATCGAGAGGGCCCGAACCTGGGTAAAAACATCGTGTCCCTTGTCTCCTGTTACCATCCGCCTAGACGCACAGTTCGGGACCCCCTACCCGAGATCCGCCGGTTTTGACACCGACATTGGTGCTTTCATTGAGAGTTCCGCTGTGTCGTCACCATCAGGAAGGATGCCGCATCCCGTCTTTAAAGACGGCGTCATTGCTAAAGGAGCTTTGGCTGTCGGCCAAACTCTCCGGCTAGGAAGGTTTTTGATGACCGCCTGTCCGGCCGTCTCGCCGACGATGACCTCTCGGGCCATCGAAAGCAATCTTCACATCAGCTCGGAGCTTGCCGAGCAGTTAGATCCGATGGAGCTCTTCTCCCTGAATGAGCTCTTGGATCGCATCGCGGCCCTGGGAGTCGCTACTGATTACGACCAGATTGGGCTTAAACCCGATCAGAGAGAGATTGACTCTCCCCAGATTACCCACCACGTCGAAGTGGTGGAAGAACAATGCGGCGAGTCTTCGCCCACCCTAAGGACCAGATATGTCCGGATTCCCGATCCCTCGAAGACGGATACCCGCGGAGGGGAGGGTGTCGCCCAAACCCTGAACCTAAAGTCAGGCAGCAGGCCCGATTCATTGAATAATATCCGAGAAAGCAAGCTTCCGAATTCGAAAACCGCTCGCCCCTGAATCTTACATCTGGCAGGGTTCCGGATTTAATTCCGCCCGCCCACCCAACTATACGTGATTTATCCCTAATACGGCAAGAGTCCGGAGAAACAGTACACCACTACTGGGCCAGATTCCTCCTGGTTATGAACAGGATAAAGGACTGCCGTGAGAAAGAAGCAATTTCACTCTTCTTTAACAACTGCACAGACATCGGAATCCTCAACGCCATAAGTCGCCGCGAAATTACACGATTTGCCGACTTGACATCCATAGTACGAAAGTACTGTGCGACTGAAAGCGTTCAGAAAACCGAAGATAAATTCTGGGACAATCCGGCCCCAAATATAACACGAGTCCGAAACAAAAGGGCGCATTATCGCCAGGCATCTGAGCCATACATCAAAAAACAAAAACCCTCTACAGGGTACGGGACCGTACTGGAAGGATGGCTCAATGGACCCTGCAAAATTCATAATTCATGGAAAGCCACACCAACGCACAGCCTCAGAGCATGTTGGATACTACGGCAGGTGGCCAGAAGTGGCGAGGAGCTTTTAACTCCAGCACCCGAAGAATACCTCCCTAGTGCGGTGTCGACAGTCTTCAAGACCTTCACATCAAACAATGCAAGGAAACGAACGCTCCGCAACCTTGCTGAAGTCTACCAAGTAGCAACAATAGACCCATGGAGTGACACGGCTATCACCTTTAATGCTAGTGACGAACCTAAATTCTGGACAGCCTGAGCACCAGCCGCATTGGTCCTCAGTCCGATAGTGGACGGCTTCCGACTTACAAAGGTACTCATGGATGGCGGCAGCGGACTCAACCTCATCTACGAGGAAACCCTGCGAAAAATGGAAATTGACTGGAGCCGCATTGAGCGAAGCAACACAACTTTTAGGGGAATAATCCCAAGCCGGGAAGTGTGCTGTTCAGGAAAAATCACACTGGATGTGGTGTTCGGCATGCCAGACAATTACACATCCGAGGAGGTCACGTTTCAAGTGGCCCCGTTCAGCAGCGGATGCCACGCTCTGCTAGGGCGAGAAGCATTTAAAATTTTCCAAGCCCAACGGAATCATCACTCTCGCAAGTGATCTGGACATAGCGCTCCGCGCTGAAAACAAGACAGCTGCACTGGCCCTGGAGGCATTATCTGAGGCCCTAGCGGCCGAGGAACTAACGGTGTTGCGCTCTACGGTGGACAGTGACGATGTGATACTAGACAAGAGATCCAAGTCCACCTCTTTTAAACCAGCGGACGAAATAGTCAAATTCCAAGTCCATCCAACGGACCCTACAAAAACGGCCTCCATCGGGGCATAATTAAAACCCGATGTAGACGTCTCACTCAGAGACTTCCTGTGAGAAAATTGGGACATTTTCGCCTTGCACCCCTCCGATATGCCAGGAATCCCACGCAGGCTGGCCGAGCACAGCCTGAACATCATAAAAGGGTTTAAACCCGTCAAGTAGACCCTACAACATTTTTCCGAACCCAAGAGACAAGCCATGGGAGAGGAGCTAGCAAAACTGCTGGAAGCCGGATTCATCAGAGACATAAAACATCCAGACTGGCTAGCAAACCTGGTGATGGTACCAAAGAAGGACAAATCTTGGTGCCTATGTGTCGATTTCAAAGACCTAAACAAGGCCTGTCCAAAGGACCCTTTCCCACTCCCCCGAATTGATCAAATCATCGACGCCACCGCAGGACACGACTCTTTGTGTTTCCTCGATGCATACTCTGGCTACCATCAAATCAAGATGGCAGAGTCAGACCAAGCCGCAACGGCATTCGTCACCCCATACGGCCCATTCTGCTTCAACACGATGCCCTTCGGGCTCAAAAAAGCCGGTGCAACATATCAGCGCATGATTCAGACATGTTTGGCCAACCAGATCGGCAAAACAGTCGAAGCATACGTAGATGACGTGGTCGTCAAAATAAAACATGTCGATACTCTAGAGACGACTTGAGGCTCACGTTCGACACTCTCCGAACATATGACATTAAGCTCAACCCGGGAAAATGCATTTTCGGCGTACCAGCCGGAAAGCTATTGGGCTTCATGCTATCCGGTAGAGGAATTGAAGCAAACCCAGCCAAGATCCGAGCTCTGTCACAATTGGATACCCCAAAGGACCTCAAACAAATACAAAAACTGACAGGATGCGTGGCGGCTCTAAGCCACTTTATCTCCCACTTAGGAGAAAAGGTATTACCACTCTATCGCCTCCTGCGGCGCACCGACCACTTCAAGGGGACGGATGCCGCCACGGCCGGAATCGAAGAAATAAAAGCCATACTGGCAACAAATCCGGTCCTGGCCGCGCCCAACATGGGCGAACCAATGCTATTATACATCGCGGCAACCCATCAAGTTGTAAGCGCGGTGCTCATCGTCGAACGAGAAGCGGACGAACACAAGTTCCCCCTCCAAAAACCAGTGTACTACATGTCCACTGTGCTAACTCCATGCAAGTCACGGTACCCGCATTATCAAAAGATAGCATACGCGGTGTTCATGGCATCCCGGAAGCTACGACACTACTTTCAAGAGTGCTCCATGACAGTGGCATCCGAAGTACCCCTTAATGATATTATAAACAACCGCGACGCAATGGGCCGGATTGCCAAATGGGCCATCGAGCTCCTCCCGTTCGACATAACCTACAAGCCAAGGCGAGCTATTAAGTCGCAGGTTTTGGCCGACTTCATCACTGAATGGACTGAAGCCGAACTCCCTAAAGAATACGGCGCATACTCCAACTGGATCATGCACTTCGACGGCTCCAAAATGTTGGCTGGCCTGGGGGCTGGCGTCGTTCTGACGTCACCGGGGACGCAGTCCAATACGTACTTCAGATAATGTGTCAGGACCCCGACTCAATGCCACATCGATCTAGCATGTAACACCTCATATCACTTTGCGGCCTCACGCACGGTATTCCCACGGGTGTCGCCTTACCTTTGCCCGGGACCGTTTGCGCCTTTTGGCACACGTATATGATAGTGTTGCTAGCATCCATATGATAAGGAGCCCGGGCTGACATGGCTAGTCGTAAACCCAAAGTGGCACAAACTTACACGGACAGGCATCCATGACCCAGCATCTAACGTGTCGGTCATCAGCGAGTGAATCCAGGCTGTAGCACTGGGCTAGCAGGACTCCGGTGAACCGGGCTGTAACGGGCTAACAGGACTCTGGTATTTATCGCGTGACATTTCCCCGAAGGGACAGACACAGGAACGAAGAAGGACACATGCCGGCCAGCCTAAGTGTTCCGGAGCAGTAGCAAGCTACCATGGCTCAGTGGAAACACTAGGAGACATTTCCCGGTAAGAGAGGCTACTAAGAATAAACAACTAGATAGTCAGATCCCACACATACCAAGCATTTCAATAACATACACACAATATGCTCGATATGTGCAAATACAACATGGCATCACAACATGACTCTACAACTCAAGTATTTATTCAATAGGCTCCGAGGAGCGAGATATTACAAACATGAGTCTCATGACCCAACATTCAGAGCATACAAATCAAAGCACAAGCGGAAGCTCAACATGTCTGAGTACAGACATCTACAAATGAAAAAGGCTTGAAAGCCTGACTATCTACCAGGTCCTGCCGAGGGCACAAGATCGTAGCTGAGGTAACAAGCTAAACGTCGAAGTCCACGTGGAACTAGTAGCGAGACTGACGTCTCTCTTCAAAAACATAAAATAGGCAAACGTGAGTACAAATGTACCCAGCAAGACTTACATCAGAACTATCTACATATGCATCATTATCAACAAAGGGGATGGTGGGGTTTAACTGCAGCAAGCCAGCTTTGACTCGGTGGCTATCCTAAACTACGACTGCAAGCAACTCTTTTGAGGTGGCGCACACGAGTCCACATATTCACCAACCAATACACCACTATGGATCCGCTCCTGTCTCCCTACGAGAACACCATCCATAGCACTCACGCTTATCTTGCGTATTTTAGAGTATCCACTTTCACTTGTCTATGAACTGATATAAGCAACCCAGAAGTCCTTTTCCGCGGACACGGCTATTCGAATAGATGATGTTAACCCTGCAGGGGTGTACTTCTTCACACACGCTCTCACCACTTACCGCCGTTTACACGACATGTACTCGGCAACCTTCAAGCGGAAGCCCAACGTGGGTGTCGGCCACGGCCTACCTAAACACTCAAGTCTCTAGTCCAGGTTTATCGCCTATTCGGGTTCCATCCATGAGGAGATCCGGCCGGAGTTTCGCTCACAGCCCCAAACGATGTGTGCAGGGTTCCCGAGATACCTAACGGGTATCCGGTACACCGTGCCACGTACCTACCGCATCACAGCCCACCCCTACGGTCAGCGCTGTCCACGGCCTCCAGTAGGCTACAAACACCAGAAACTACTTGCAACTCCTGGACAGAGAACTAGGGTGAATAAGAAGCCGAGAGGGTCCATTGGTTTCGGGCCCAATGCGTGGTAGTAGCTGAATCATGGATCACAAACACAGAACTCAGTTCCTGAGGACGGCTGCAATGAGACAACCCACCATGTACTCCTACATGGCCTCTCACCGATACCTTTACCAAATCGTGTTCACCACTTAGCTCACACACAGTAGGACATGTTCACACACCTCTGATTCATCCCCGATGAATCAGACCTGACTCAACTCTAAGCAGTAGCAGGCATGACAAACAAACATGAATGAGTAGGCACAACAGGGCTCAAGCAACTCCTACTCATACTAGTGGGTTTCATCTATTTACTGTGGCAATGACAGGTCATGCAGAGGATAAAGGGGTTCAGCTACCGCAGCAAGTAACAAATGACTCGTTGTTGTCCTAATGCAGTAAAAGAGAGCAGGGCGAGAGAGTAGGATTGTATCGGAATGAACAAGGGGGGGGGGTTTGCTTGCCTGGCACTTCTGAAGATATTATAGTTCTTCATCGGTGTCAACGATCACATCGTCGGTACAACGTCTACCGAGGGGGAACAACACCGGCAAACACAGAAGAAACACGATCAATGCAATGTACAATATGATGCATGCTATGACATGGCAATATGAATGTGTTTTGGGCTAATGCACCTAGCTATGATTTAAATGAAGCTGGTTTGAATACATGATTCAAATTCCAACTCCATATATGGTTATTTAAATGCCCTTTATTTGTTTTGTCCAAAACAGAGGACAAACATTGTTCAAACATGCATGAAAATGGTACAGATGGGTTCCTTGAATTTTTCTGATAATTTTTCATATATAATTTGTTTCATTTGGGGTTACGGTTGAATTACTATGAATTTTTGAAGTTTTGAACATTTTCTGGAATTATTAAATCATTTAAGATTTATTTAAATTCCAGAAAGGAATTATTGCGTCAGCATGACCTCATAGTGACGTCAGCAGGTCAACGGGCGCCGTCCAGGTCAAACTGACCTGTGGGCCCTGCGTGTCAGTGTCTGGACTAACTAACCTAATTAAAATTAACCCTAACTAACTTGGTTAGCCGGGCGGGGCCCGCATGTTAGTGGCTCATCTAATTAGCTAAGTTAATTAACACTAACTGACCTAACACTAATTAAGCAGGCGCCTGGGCCCACACGTCAGGGGAGGTCAAACCCCGGGCCGATCAGGTCAAACCTGCCGGCGACTTGTCGCCGGCGACGACAGAAACGGCGGGGCGGCTCGGGATTGCGATACAGGGAACCATTCGAGGCGCCGTTGGGCTCTACGGAAAGCTGGCGATCCCGCGCATCCAACGGTGCAACCGGGGCGAGCTGGGGTGGCCGTAATCCTCGCCGGCGTCGAGCTCAGCGGCTGCCGGACCTCGGGCGTTGGCGGAAACGGCGCTACGGTGCACAACAGGGCGAACCCGTGGGTGCTGCAGGTTCACAGGAGCGCGGCGAGCACGCTGGTGATGCTCGGGCGAGCGGACGAGCTCAGGAGCATGGAGCTCGTCGGCCGTGGCGGCGGCGAGCTTCGGCGGAGGTGGGGAACGGAGCTAGAGCAAGAACGCGAGCAGGAGAGGAGGGGGAGTCGGTCCATGAGCTCACTGTGGTTGCAGAGCGCGTCTCAGTGGGCTCGGGGGCGACCTGGAGACGGAGAATCGGGCCGGCGATCTTCGGTGCCCGTCGGTGAAGACGGCGGTGATGGCGTCACTGCAGGGCTCCTGGTGTTGCTTGGAGCGGTGGGGAGGAAGAGTAGGTCGAGGCGGAGCTTTGGGAGGCGTCGGGGAGGCGAGGCGGTGGCTGTGGCCGCGGCGAACGGCGTCGGTGGCGACGGAGGCGCTCGGGCGGAAAGAACAGAGGAGGGGGAGAGCGTTCGGGGGAGAGAGAGGAAGGTCCAGGGCGTCCAGGCGTCGCGCTGGCGTCGTCTAGGCGCGACGAGGGGGAGCCAGGCAGGCTAGGAGGGAGGAGGTGGCCGGGGCGCGTGCGTGCGCGCGTCGGCCGCACGCGCGTCCTCCTGGCAGAGGAGGAAGGCGACAGGGGGGTAGCGGTGGCGGGCTGGGCCGCCAGCTGGAGTTGGGCCAGGTGGGCTGAGAGGTGAGCGCCAGGTAGTTCTTCTGCTCTTTCCTTTTACTTATTGTTTTCTATTTTTTTCTTCCTCTGTTTTGATTTAGTTTAGCAACTAAATCATTTTAATAAATTCTGTAGGTTTTTATGTGGCTTGCTAAAATATATACAAAGCCACTCACAAACTTCCAGAATTATTGGAGTCATATTTAATATATATTAAATATAAATCCAAAGCAAATAGTTATTGGATTAATTCAAATGGCCAAAATAAATATCTCTGTGACTCCAAAAATATTGGTTTAAATTTTACCTCTTACCAATATTTCCATGGAATAACAGGAACATTTTCTTGGACTCATTTGAGAAGATTTAAATGTTGGTTATTTTTAGAGGTTTCCTGAGGCTTTTGAAAATTCCTCAATTCAAATTTCATTTGAATTTAAACATGATGCACACATGGAAGCAAGCATAGGTCAGGCCAGAACTAGGGATGTGACAACTCACCCCCACTAAACAAAAATCTCGTCCCGAGATTCAAGCGTAGGGTAAGGTGAAGGGGGAACGCAAACTAGCACAATCTTCACGATCCAGGTTGCACTTCAAATGAACGTTGATTCGTTCACCATCATTGTCTCGAAGTCTTGCTCTCGAAATCTCCATCCAACATGACGATGATAGAAGGAAACTCTACGGAATCGATCTTCTCAAAGATCGATCAACTCGGGATCAACTCACGAAAGGAAGCATAGCAACATCTCTTGAGCTGAGACACGAAGCAAACATCTAGAGGATGGAGTGGAACAGATGATGAAGGTTCACTAGGTAGACAATAATTCCACACTTACGAGGGTGGTGCATGGTTGTCAATGTAGCGAGGAATTGAGTTGCCATGATACCACAACGAGGCACCTTAGGGATGGTGACTCGTAGATATATCCCCTTAAGTGGCAAAAAGAATTACCTTTGATTCAGAGATCATTGAAACTCTTTAAACCAGCCTAAGGCAATTCTCGAGCGATCGTTTGGAGGGGGTCGGTTAGAATGGCATACTCGGACTTGGATGATGTGGATTACCTTGTTGAAGACAACGTAATGGATGAATTTGCTTATCACCGGAAATGGAAGAGACCCATGGTGGAATGGCACATTGGCGGATGCAAGCTGGGAACAAAATGCAAATGCTGGGAATGATTCTGGTAACTGGGGAAGAACCCAACAATAGAGAGTGAATTCACTGTTTGAAAAGGTCATAACATTGCCGAGGAAACTGAGAGCACTATACAGTTAATGCCGATGATCAAACCTAGCACTTGCGCGTGCTCTCAAGAACTTGAGCATTTCCATAATCATCAAGATTTTACCAATATCCGTGTCAAGGATCCTGGCAACACAACATACTACCATGATGAATAGAGATGGACGATGTAGATGCAAAGGAAGATAACACTTTCCCAGATTTCACCTTAGCGAGGCCAAGGGACGAAATCTGGATGATCGACCGAGAGACATTTAGCACTCCGCTTCTAATGTTCTCCTTGATGTACTAGCGTATCCCATTTCCTTGAAATGGTCTGGTATCCAGAACATCAAGTAAAGGTTGTACTTTGGAAACACCAAAAATCCATAAGGCATAGCTAGGGGGTAAATCCTACGAAATCCTTATGGGGAGGTACCCAACTTTCTCAATCAAGAGCCTACAATAATGGGTCTTCCGGCTAGATGTGTTGGCCACGACATCCACTCTACCGGGTTACAAAGAGACCAATATTATAGTTATTGGGAAAACGTTCCAACCATCATATCTGCCTGAGATTCAGATCTGGTTGGTGTCAGGATATTCCAGACTCATCGAGTCTAAGAAGAAAAACGAAAGTTTGCAACACAAATCGACGAGATGACGTTGCGAGATTCTCGGGGAACGGACTACGGTAGTACGCTCCAAAATACGAGCCGGTTCTGCTACAAACATGTGAACATGTTGTCCAAGACAAGCATGACCACAAAGTAGTCTTATAATAAAACACTACCGAGTTCAAGAGGGGGAACCATCATCGAGGATATCGAAGTTTTGTACAAATCCGTCTGGTACCTTCGGGACTAGCACTTAGAACTTATTAACCTTGAACAAATCAATCAGTGGCTTGGTGTGCTAGGGACACATATAGAATGGAGGTTGCAAGTCTCCGAACCACAGAATACTTCGCACGTATGCATGACTGATTTGGGATGATTCCAAAGGAAACAACATTGACTTTCTCGAGTCCACGGCGGCAACTTTCATCAAATGCACATGAACTAGAGGAATTCACTTCTTACATCCGAACATATGCTTCATGAGCTAGCATGAACAAATGCTTTCAAAAGTTTCCAACACTAGCTTAATGTTCAGCAAAATTATGGAGAAGACAAGGATGTTGTCGATGGGCTCAACAACAATTCATCCAGCTTCCCATGGAGATGGAATTCCATAACTATGTGAACAAGGTGATAGTATTGGTCAGACCCAAAGATGTAAGGGTGTATGCTCGAGGGATCAACCACGAGTAAGACAACATTACGAACATCGTTGGTTCTGATTTGATTTGAGGATAACCCATACTCAAATCAAAGTTTTGGCAAGACAATAGATCCAATAATTTACCACGAGGGTCAGTCGATGAAGATATCATCCTTCTTCAACACACACACACACACAAGAAGATATCCCTTAACATGAACTAAGTCAGACAAGCTTTTATCTCCCAACTCTCCAAGTTGTTGTCTAGCTCAACCAACTAGCTCAGGAATATCCAACACAGATTCTTGGAGAAGGAGTGATTTATAAGAAAACCAACTTGGTCACGAACTCAACATAGCGGTCAGGTGACAACCTGGTGATACTTTCGAGAAGATATCCGGAAAATCACGAACCACCGATATGTTACTAAGATCGAGAACAATCTTGCTTTTCAGGGCAAGACGATATGATCAAATGAGCGTGGACTTGACAAAATCCTAACTCATCAATCGAAATGTGCACCAGGAAGATGGACAAGGTAGCACGATCAATCTTAGAATGATGATTCAAGAACCAACACGTTAAGAATGAGGTTATTGTCCATTTAACTACCAAGCAACGGAGTTGCTAGCAGTATTGATTTCACACATCACGATTCACTTGTCGGTGTTCCGGTTACTATAACACGGAACCGAGGAATGACTAGTGATGGTAGGAAGTATCACTGTGTCAAGAGTTCGTAGGATGGTGTGCAATTCCCATGACATTCTTGATATAAAGATGGTAATACTCCAAGGTAGAACAGAGCAAAAGCTAGATTGGCAATTTGATCTGCGGAGTACGACTGCTTTGACCCAATCCTGGAAATGGACAAGGTACTGGAGTTTGTTTCTCCTAGTCATTCCGGAATAGAATGGCTTGACGGACCACAAGAGTAATAGGAATGCACGCATACTCTTGACTATCAAATGATAGACGAGGGTCAGAAGTCAACTAAGAGGGACAACTCAAAGAACATATAATTTTCTGAGTTGTGGATGCATAGATTAGTATGTCGAACCAAGTTCAACATGTTTCTTCTGGATAACCCATGCAGAAAGTAGGACTGGCAGAGTCACGATTATGAATGGAGAACTCCTCAAGAGCACTCTAATTGTGATCTATTGATCCAACAAACTACTGCCATAAGTGGTTCATAGTATTTGGAAGAAGGAAAATACCACGGACCTCGAGGACTATCGCAAAGTTACTAATATCCTAAAGGAACTAGCAAACACTATCAACATGAAGTAAGTAGAGTGAATCTCGGGTTCAAGAACCCAGGAATAGAATGCCTACTAACTAAATGGCATCACGGGATGCTTTCGATAATGACGGCCAGAATCTTCACACTGGGAACACAAAACATTGCTAGATTACTAGGTGACTCCCTAAAACACCTAGGGTCATAATAATAGCTCCAACATATATGTCAAGGCAATAAATTACCTCAACGCACCGGTTAGTGTGCTTATTCTGACCATAAAGGACATCGGGAACGGAAAGAAAGGATTTGCAAATGCATCAGACTATTTAGAAACCTGGGATGACTCGGACGGCATAACGGCTGTAAATGCTCAGAAAAGATTTGAGACATTCACAAAAATGGTGGCATAACCACTCGGAAGCACAATATCAAGGTTTCGAGATCAACAGTTAACGTACGGGAGTAGTAGAAACTGAACAGAGGCTTAAGTCCAACAATTCTATAAGTCTACGGATTAGTAACACGTGATCCTGATAGAAAGAAGAGAAAGCCTAGTTCCTTAACCCCGTAGAAAAGATAAGATGACTCAGATCAGAAGGGCATGAGGTATAAGGAGTAAAAAGAGCCTTACGTTCCATCCCACAATCAATTCCCTTACATAACTAAAGCATTTCTAGACTCAACTTCGACCAGTTTGGCTTGGTAATCCTACAGGCAGTCAAGCTCTGATACCAACGCTGTCAGGACCCCGACTCAATGCCACATCGATCTAGCATGTAACACCTCATATCACTTTGCGGCCTCACGCACGGTATTCCCACGGGTGTCGCCTTACCTTTGCCCGGGACCGTTTGCGCCTTTTGGCACACGTATATGATAGTGTCGCTAGCATCCATATGATAAGGAGCCCGGGCTGACATGGCTAGTCGTAAACCCAAAGTGGCACAAACTTACAGGGACAGGCATCCATGACCCAGCATCGAACGTGTCGGTCATCAGCGAGTGAATCCAGGCTGTAGCACTGGGCTAGCAGGACTCCGGTGAACCGGGCTGTAGCGGGCTAACAGGACTCTGGTATTTATCGCGTGACATTTCCCCGAAGGGACAGACACAGGAACGAAGAAGGACACATGCCGGCCAGCCTAAGTGTTCCGGAGCAGTAGCAAGCTACCATGGCTCAGTGGAAACACTAGGAGACATTTCCCGGTAAGAGAGGCTACTAAGAATAAACAACTAGATAGTCAGATCCCACACATACCAAGCATTTCAATAACATACACACAATATGCTCGATATGTGCAAATACAACATGGCATCACAACATGACTCTACAACTCAAGTATTTATTCAATAGGCTCCGAGGAGCGAGATATTACAAACATGAGTCTCATGACCCAACATTCAGAGCATACAAATCAAAGCACAAGCGGAAGCTCAACATGTCTGAGTACAGACATCTACAAATGAAAAAGGCTTGAAAGCCTGACTATCTACCAGGTCCTGCCGAGGGCACAAGATCGTAGCTGAGGTAACAAGCTAAACGTCGAAGTCCACGTGGAACTACTAGCGAGACTGACGTCTCTCTGCAAAAACATAAAATAGGCAAACGTGAGTACAAATGTACCCAGCAAGACTTACATCAGAACTATCTACATATGCATCATTATCAACAAAGGGGATGGTGGGGTTTAACTGCAGCAAGCCAGCTTTGACTCGGTGGCTATCCTAAACTACGACTGCAAGCAACTCTTTTGAGGTGGCGCACACGAGTCCACATATTCACCAACCAATACACCACTATGGATCCGCTCCCGTCTCCCTACGAGAACGCCATCCATAGCACTCACGCTTATCTTGCGTATTTTAGAGTATCCACTTTCACTTGTCTATGAACTGATATAAGCAACCCAGAAGTCCTTTTCCGCGGACACGGCTATTCGAATAGATGATGTTAACCCTGCAGGGGTGTACTTCTTCACACACGCTCTCACCACTTACCGCCGTTTACACGACATGTACTCGGCAACCTTCAAGCGGAAGCCCAACGTGGGTGTCGGCCACGGCCTACCTAAACACTCAAGTCTCTAGTCCAGGTTTATCGCCTATTCGGGTTCCATCCATGAGGAGATCCGGCCGGAGTTTCGCTCACAGCCCCAAACGATGTGTGCAGGGTTCCCGAGATACCTAACGGGTATCCGGTACACCGTGCCACGTACCTACCGCATCACAGCCCACCCCTACGGTCAGCGCTGTCCACGGCCTCCAGTAGGCTACAAACACCAGAAACTACTTGCAACTCCTGGACAGAGAACTAGGGTGAATAAGAAGCCGAGAGGGTCCATTGGTTTCGGGCCCAATGCGTGGTAGTAGCTGAATCATGGATCACAAACACAGAACTCAGTTCCTGAGGACGGCTGCAATGAGACAACCCACCATGTACTCCTACATGGCCTCTCACCGATACCTTTACCAAATCGTGTTCACCACTTAGCTCACACACAGTAGGACATGTTCACACACCTCTGATTCATCCCCGATGAATCAGACCTGACTCAACTCTAAGCAGTAGCAGGCATGACAAACAAACATGAATGAGTAGGCACAACAGGGCTCAAGCAACTCCTACTCATACTAGTGGGTTTCATCTATTTACTGTGGCAATGACAGGTCATGCAGAGGATAAAGGGGTTCAGCTACCGCAGCAAGTAACAAATGACTCGTTGTTGTCCTAATGCAGTAAAAGAGAGCAGGGCGAGAGAGTAG
Source organism: Triticum aestivum (assembly GCF_018294505.1). Classification (NCBI taxonomy): domain Eukaryota; kingdom Viridiplantae; phylum Streptophyta; class Magnoliopsida; order Poales; family Poaceae; genus Triticum; species Triticum aestivum. The sequence goes on from NC_057798.1 coordinate 337,315,414, forward strand.
GATTGTATCGGAATGAACAAGGGGGGGGTTTGCTTGCCTGGCACTTCTGAAGATATTATAGTTCTTCATCGGTGTCAACGATCACATCGTCGGTACAACGTCTACCGAGGGGGAACAACACCGGCAAACACAGAAGAAACACGATCAATGCAATGTACAATATGATGCATGCTATGACATGGCAATATGAATGTGTTTTGGGCTAATGCACCTAGCTATGATTTAAATGAAGCTCGTTTGAATACATGATTCAAATTCCAACTCCATATATGGTTATTTAAATGCCCTTTATTTGTTTTGTCCAAAACAGAGGACAAACATTGTTCAAACATGCATGAAAATGGTACAGATCGGTTCCTTGAATTTTTCTGATAATTTTTCATATATAATTTGTTTCATTTGGGGTTACGGTTGAATTACTATGAATTTTTGAAGTTTTGAACATTTTCTGGAATTATTAAATCATTTAAGATTTATTTAAATTCCAGAAAGGAATTATTGTGTCAGCATGACCTCATAGTGACGTCAGCAGGTCAACGGGCACCGTCCAGGTCAAACTGACCTGTGGCCCCTGCGTGTCAGTGTCTGGACTAACTAACCTAATTAAAATTAACCCTAACTAACTTGGTTAGCCGGGCAGGGCCCGCATGTTAGTGGCTCATCTAATTAGCTAAGTTAATTAACACTAACTGACCTAACACTAGTTAAGCAGGCGCCTGGGCCCATACGTTAGGGGAGGTCAAACCCCGGGCCGATCAGGTCAAACCTGACGGTGACTTGTCGCCGGCGACGACAGAAACGGCGGGGCTGCTCGGGATTGCGATACAGGGAACCATTCGAGGCGCCGTTGGGCTCTACAGAAAGCTGGCGATCCCGCGCATCCAACGGTGCAACCGGGGCGAGCTGGGGTGGCCGTAATCCTCGCCGGCGTCGAGCTCAGCGGCTGCGGACCTCGGGCGTTGGCGGAAACGGCGCTACGGTGCACAACAGGGCGAACCCGTGGGTGCTGCAGGTTCACAGGAGCGCGGCGAGCACGCTGGTGATGCTCGGGCGAGCGGACGAGCTCAGGAGCATGGAGCTCGTCGGCCGTGGCGGCGGCGAGCTTCGGCGGAGGTGGGGAACGGAGCTAGAGCAAGAACGCGAGCAGGAGAGGAGGGGGAGTCGGTCCATGAGCTCACTGTGGTTGCAGAGCGCGTCTCAGTGGGCTCGGGGGCGACCTGGAGACGGAGAATCGGGCCGGCGATCTTCGGTGCCCGTCGGTGAAGACGGCGGCGATGGCGTCACTGCAGGGCTCCTGGTGTTGCTTGGAGCGGTGGGGAGGAAGAGTAGGTCGAGGCGGAGCTTTGGGAGGCGTCGGGGAGGCGAGGCGGTGGCTGTGGCCGCGGCGAACGGCGTCGGTGGCGACGGAGGCGCTCGGGCGGAAAGAACAGAGGAGGGGGAGACGTTCGGGGGAGAGAGAGGAAGGTCCAGGGCGTCCAGGCGTCGCGCTGGCGTCGTCTAGGCGCGACGAGGGGGAGCCAGGCAGGCTAGGAGGGAGGAGGTGGCCGGGGCGCGTGCGTGCGCGCGTCGGCCGCACGCGCGTCCTCCTGGCAGAGGAGGAAGGCGACAGGGGGGTAGCGGTGGCGGGCTGGGCCGCCAGCTGGAGTTGGGCCAGGTGGGCTGAGAGGTGAGCGCCAGGTAGTTCTTCTGCTCTTTCCTTTTACTTATTGTTTTCTATTTTTTTCTTCCTCTGTTTTGATTTAGTTTAGCAACTAAATCATTTTAATAAATTCTGTAGGTTTTTATGTGGCTTGCTAAAATATATACAAAGCCACTCACAAACTTCCAGAATTATTGGAGTCATATTTAATATATATTAAATATAAATCCAAAGCAAATAGTTATTGGATTAATTCAAATGGCCAAAATAAATATCTCTGTGACTCCAAAAATAATGGTTTAAGTTTTACCTCTTACCAATATTTCCATGGAATAACAGGAACATTTTCTTGGACTCATTTGAGAAGATTTAAATGTTGGTTATTTTTAGAGGTTTCCTGAGGCTTTTGAAAATTCCTCAATTCAAATTTCATTTGAATTTAAACATGATGCACACATGGAAGCAAGCATAGGTCAGGCCAAAACTAGGGATGTGACATAATGTACACGGATTCCAACAATGCAGCCGGATACGAGGCCCGTTTACATGGCCTCCAATGGCAGTCTCCATGGGCATTCAGCGCCTAGAGGTCCACGGGGATTCAAATCTCGCAATATCCCAAATAAATGGAGACTTCGACGCCAAGGATCCGAAAATGGCAGCTTACCGCATAGCCCGGGATCCGAAAATTTCTTAAAGATGTCAGCTCGGTTTGAGGGGCTCGAATTTCATCACATAGCCCGGGAAAATAACCAAGCAGCAGACGTGCTGGCACGCATTGGCGCCAAGCGCGAGGCCGTCCCTCCCAACATCTTGCTAGAAAGGCCGTTCAAGCCATCTGTATCATGGGAAGGAGAATCCGGAAACAATAGCCCGGACACAACTACACTGCCCCTCACCGAACATTCTGACACAGTTGGGGGCTCCGCCAACGAAACAATGCCGTCAGCCCACGCAATAATGGCAGTCATTGCCCCTTGGACAGAACCATTCCTAGCGTACCTAACTAGGCAGGAACTTCCCGAGGACCAAAACGAGGCCCGCTGCATAGTGCGGCGATTTAAAGCCTACAAAGTCCACGAGGGAGAGCTCTACAAGAAAAGCACAACCGGAGTCCTTCAAAGGTGTATCTCCGAAGAGGAAGGGCGAGTCCTTTTGGCTGAAATTCATGCCGGACTCGGCGGGCACCACGCCGCAGCCCGGGCCCTTGTAAGCAAGGCCTTCCGTACCGGATTTTATTGGCCAACGTCCCGGGCAGACTCTCAGGACTTAGTGCAACGATGTGTTGGTTGCCAGTTATTCGCCAACCAAAGCCACATGCCGCCTACCGCCCTACAAACTATACCCATTACCTGGCCTTTCGCGGTCTGGGGGCTTGACAGTGTCAGACCCCTTAAAGGAGGAGCCCACAAGCAAAAATATCTACTGGTCATGGTGGACAAATTCACCAAATGGATAGAAGCCAAGTCTGTAAAGACGGCCGAATCCGGACCAGTGATAGACTTCATATCCGGGGTCGTACACCGTTACGGCATCCCCCACAGCATCATAACCGACAACGGCACAAACTTCACGGCCGATGAAGTCAAACTTTAGTGCAAAAACATGGGCATCATGCTCGACTATGCTTCAGTCTATCACCCTCAAACTAACGGTCAAGTCGAACGGGCCAATGGTATCATTATGAGCGGCATCAAACCTAGACTAGTGCGATCCCTCAAGGAATCTAACACACACTGGGTAGAGGAGCTTGACTCCGTAACTGGGGGCTGCGGACCACGCCGAATCGCACTACTGGATTCACACCATTTTTTATGGTATACGGCGCAGAGGTAGTACTGCCATGCGACATAATCCATGACTCACCTCGAGTGCGCATGTACGAAGAAAGAGAAGCCGAGCTCGATCGGCAGGACAGCTTGGACGCATTGGAAGAGGAGCGTGACGTGGCAAAGGCTCGTTCTGCATTCTATCTACAGCAGGCTCAAAGATACTAAAGCGGAGAAGTACGGGCCAAAACCTATAACGTTGGCGAACTAGTTCTACGCCTGTCGGACAAGAAAAAGGATAAATTAAAGCCCAAATGGGAGGGCCCCTTCATCATCAACCAAGTACTGAGCGGCGGAGCGTACCATCTGCGAAGCGCATCAGATAACCGACTCGAGCCGAACCCATGGAACGCAGCACGCCTATGAAGGTTCTACGCCTAGTGCCGGACTCCGTGTTCGTTTCCTTCTCTAGTCCCTTTGTTTTATTTTTTTATTTTTATTTTTGGCAGTCCGGGATTTTGTTCCTTCTCCCTACCCCCCTTTTTTTACAAGCCCTTAGGGGCTTGCATGTGCAATATTCGCACATACCCGACACGCTACCTGCACCCATAATACCTGGGGGCTTCTCTACCAAGAAGTTTATATAAAACGGGCCTCATGCCCAAAACATGTGTGATGCTTCTGCATGAACCTTTTATACACCATTATATGCGTCGATATGACTTAAGTTTTGGCCAAGCTGGGTTGGCTGGCTCCTGTGCTTACCCCTACATTCTCGTTCGTTCGGCTAGGTGGTAAAGGGAGCACCTCTGCGATTGTTACTGCCGGGTCAGCCGGATGTGTACCCCAGACTGGGTTAAGCCGAAAGCTAGCGTTCTTAAGGGAATATTCGGTCGGTGAACTAAAAGATGATCTTTCGTATTCATTCATTTGCCCCAGATGCTTTTTTGCTCTTTCCGGCAGTTCGGACATGCACTTTAGGGCATGCCTCCCAGGGAAAGGAACCCCTAACGAAACTATTCTCTCTGGAAGATGTTTCTTACTAACCACGTAATATAACATAACTAGTTGGGCACTTGTCTGCTAAAGCACTTATGACCCCTACGCCTTGTCTCCATGCATGCCCCGGTTCTTACATAACCGAGAGGGTATTCGGACACACTCCGGACTATAGGGTCCAGAGGTCGAAGCGAAAAGGTCCGCAATGACACACGATCTACAATCCATCTAGAAGACATTTTTTATGTCATTTTTACAGAGTCAATTCGACTCGGCATATTCTTCTTCAATGCCATCCAACAGGCGGTCTAATTTACAGTCCTGTTGGGAATACTTTGCAGCCAGCTCCACCTGGCCATATGCTAAGCTGACCGGGATCTCCTTTCCGTCCGGACCTATAGGGCCGACCTCAGCCATGTGGTTTGGGTCAGCCTTCGTGTACCGAGTCTTCACCATGGCCCAGGCCTCCCTGGCACCTTGTCGGCAAGCCGATATCTTCCACAACCGGAAGCGCTGCCGCACTCCCTCCAGCTTCTTGGCAAGCTCCTCAAGGCCTTCGGGCATGGAGAGGGATGGCCACATAGCCTGGATGACGCTTTGCATTGCCTGCCGAACTCTCTCGTGTAGTTGCAACAGCTCGGGAAGAAGGTCTCCCGATGAACCGGGCATTTCCTCCCCCGGACGACCCGTCAGCAGACCTACAGACATAGCTCTGTCAATCGACTTCCTCGCTAAATTCTTTTTTTTTTGAAGATTCGTTCAAGCACTTACTAAAAATGCCGCGTCGAAGTCGCCGATTCTCCTTCACGGCAAAGACAACTGAATACGAACATCTGTCAGTTCCTCGCCTAGCTGGGTATTGGCGTCTTGAAGCTTGTTCTTCTCTTGCCTCACCCTCATCAGCACGCTCTCGCCAGCCTTTAGTTGGCGTAGGAGTTGTTGCTGGTCCGGATTTAGTCCGGCCTCATCTGCATTATTATCGTCAGGGTTGCACGCCTGCCGCATTTCAAAACGGAAGTACCTTTCGAAGCACATATTACGTGCGGGCGTCCCCTTGACATTCTCTGAAGTGGACAATGTGTCCTCGAGCTGAGCCTTGCACTCTTCGAGCTCCTGGGATAATTGCGTGTTCTTCTTTGTAAGACACTGCATAGCACATGGTCCTTCAAACAGTTATCTTCACTGTTTCAAGTCTCGGGGGCTACTGACATATATAACCTTCAATTTTACTCACATGTATGTCTTTCACATACTGCTCCGTGGCTCTGGCTAGACCATTTTGAGCAACACGGAGATATGCATCTCCTGTATTAAAGGCGTCCAACACCTTGGGGGAAACACACGCGTCACGAAGAATAGTCCGGCGACGCCTGTGGTTCAGGGCACTCTCCACCTCTGAATTGGTGGCAGATATCCCGTCGGCGCCCTCTGTCGGAGGAGCGCCCGAGGCGCGTCCCGTGTCCGCCTCCGCTTCCGGACCCGGCCTCGAACCTTGGCCGGCGGACATAGTCCGGCGAGCTCTTTTCTTCCTAAGAAAATCATGAGCATTAGTAAGACTCAAGGGCATAGACCCTAGGCGTTAAATCCGCACGCCATACCATTGCGCTGGAATCTCGATCCGGTCTGCACTTCTTTTTGGCCCGCCTGGCTTCAGCGGCCCTTGTTGGCTGCCCACCGCAGGCTCGGCCTTCCGCCTCAAGGATTTACCATGCGAAACGTTGTTAGTACACGGCATGCAAGATAAAACATTAGAATACTGGGACTTCGATCTTAGTTACCTTGGAGGCTGGAAGTAGTCCGGGATAGTCGGCCGTGATGGCCACTAAGGAGTTATCCTTGCTCAATTAATGAAATACTCCATCAATCAACTCCACGCATAAGTCTGGATCTTCTTGGGAGTCCGGATCGAGGGGCCGTCTCGGGTCCTCGGGTTGTGGAGCAGGGCTGTTTATTTCCTTCACAGCCCGGCGCAGCTCCTGCGTTTGAACATTACTAAGTCTAAGTACTCGACTACGGGAATTTCACAAACGGATAGGCAAGTGAAAGTGTCCGCTCACCCAACTAGGAGGATTGTACATAGAGAATCCGCCTTCCGGGTTGACACGGAGGAATTCTTCCTCTTCCCTGATACGGAGCATCCCACGTTCATCTCCATGTACACCTTCATAGCACATCAAGCCCCAAGTGGACCTACCGGACTTAAGGTGAACCCGCTCCTCTTCAAGATTTACATGAATATCCATAGGACTTGGCCGCTACATAACCACGGAACGTTGTGCATCTTCAGGTACGAGGACGACCGCGGCCAAGCAGCTAAGGAGCTTCCCGGAGGCCAAGGAGAAGGACCCCAAGGCCACAAGGAAGAAGATGGAACCCAACAGGAGCTGGACAGGAAGTCCCAGGTGACCTCGTGCGCACGGGCCCCCGAGACCACGTGCGCACGGACTACTTAGGGAGCTGGCGCTGGAGCACCCCGTGCGCACGGGCCTGTACCGTGCCCACGGGACCCCCGTGCGCACGGGCCCAACTTACCCCATGCACACGGGCCCATCAGGATGGACGGCTGTCAGCTGCTGTTTGGGCCTCCTCTTCATCCACTTCGTCCCCATACCTATATATTCCGTACCTAGACCATATGTTAGGGTTAGCAAAGGATATGTTAGACATATGAGAGCTTTGCTCCATGGATCCACTCCAATAGGAGATCAAGACCTCCTCTTGGAGTGACCAAACATCAAGACCTCCTTCTTGGGGAAGGATCCCAATCATAGGATCATCAAGCCCTCATCTCCTTCATAGGATTTGGGATGAACTCTACCATGTATCTTATTTCCCTTTGTTGTTCATGTACCTTGTGGATTTTATGTGTTTGATTGTCTAGTGGATGTGTGATTTGACTTGTTCTTGAGTGCTCCTCTTGTTTTCCCTCCTTTGTTCATCTGGTTCTTGGGGAGTCCACCTCCAATTCATGAAAGATCTTCTCTATAGGGTTCCACCCTACATCATATGGTATCATGAGCCTTGGTTTCTCACGAAATTGGAGCCCCCTCTTTGTTTTCTAGCTTGATTTTGTTGTTCTTGTCCTAAATCCGAAAATCCCCACCAAAAATAGCCCCAAAATTTTTGTGATTTGTTGGTTTGATGAGATTTTGTTGGATTTGATCCAAGGATTCGGTGTTTGGCAAGTAGATCCACCCCTCTACCACCTTCCCCTACCTTCCATCCCTCGAATTTGACCTCACCTTGGTTTTTCCCCACGGATCCGGAGTTGTTCATCCTCTCCTCGAGGACCCCGTGCACACGGGCCATCGGGACCCCGTGCACACGGGCCAGCCAGACCCTGTGCGCACGGCCCTTCCAGTGCGCTTCGGCCGCTGTTCCTTTGACCTCCCCACCACCCCATACCACCCCCCTTCCACCACAGCTACTCCCCAGCCACGAGATCCATCCATTTGGAGCCCAAATCGCCAAGAAATCCGTCAAACCCGCGAGTCCCAGGTGACCCCGTGCCCTCTGTACGTGTACCGTGCGCACGGGACCCCGTGCGCACGGCCCCCCTACAGCAGCCGCGTGCAGTTCACCGTTTTGCCCGTAACTTCCACATCCGAAGTCCGATTTTCGCGTTCTTTAGCTCGTTGAGTAGCTATTGACATCCAGCATACACATAGATAGGTTCCCACACCATTTGACTCCATAAAATTTTTGACATTTTGGCATCTTTGCCTAGGCCCTCCACCATATCATCCGCATAACCACCATAGCCTTCCGCAACCTAACCCATTTTGCTCCATTTAACATTTTTGGTTGTTTAAGTGGTGACTTGAGTCTCCTAAGGTGTTTCGGCTACTTAGTGAAGGTTGCTTTTTCACAAACCACCACTACTCCCACATTGCCATTTCCACTACCACCATTTGACTTTTGTTCTTGAGATTTTGAGTTTGCGGTTTTTACCGTTTCCTAAGGTGTTTCGGCTACTTAGGGACGGGTCTACATCATCTTGGTATCTACATCAAGAACACTGCTACTCATCATCGCAAAGGACGGTAACCTCGACGATACCATTGTATATTACCCTTGCAATTGCATTGTTAACCCCTAGCCCATTTTGCGTCACTTACCTATCAAGACTAGCCATTTGAGTATTGTCGGCAACGTTACTTGTGCACATTAGTGATACACCATTCCATTGCATACATACCATATCATATTGGTATCATATCATCCATTGTGTCACAAGTTTGTTCCCGCATATATACAATTGCTATCTTGGTTTGTGCATTGTGCAAATTGGCCATAGAGAAAACAAAAGCTTTTAAGCAAAAAGAGAGCAAAGAGCTCGTGAGCAAGTGCCACAGCATCATACCCCATTGCACATAAGATTGTTATATTCGATCATCTTGGATCATCTTGAGAGAAACACTGGGAACCATACATACATAGCATACTTGGGATAGAAAGTTTATCCGTTTTGCATCTTATAGGTTGTGCACAAGTGTCGTATCCGCCTATTGAGCAATCGTTCTAGCGTCTCTCTTGAGTTGTACAACACGAGCGTTTTCCATGGACTCAACATTTTGTGCTCATTCCTTGGTTGCACGACCCCATTTATCTATCCGTGTGTGTGTTTCCGTGTACCACATTTGCTATTGGTCTACTTGTTTCACTTGCGAAATTGTGAATCTTTTCCAACATTATTGACTCTTGCTAACATTTTGCATCAAATTTTTGTGCCACTATCCTCACCGAGCTCTACCATAAGCCTTTACTTGTAGGTGTGAGTGAACAAGTCCGGTACCAATTCCACTATTCTTTCATTTCACATTGAGTGATACAAGATACATCCTCAACTTTGGGAAAAGGTAACTTGGTATTGTTTATCTCATTTCCTACTCACCTCTACTCGAGTCTTGTGATGGATAAGCAAGGCATTTCCTCTCCGGTCTACGACAACAACGACAGCGTGAACAACTACATCACAAAAGCGTCCATCTTTTATCTACAACGACAAATGCAAGGCGCACAATCAAGATTGAGAGAGCACATTGAGAACCTCTCCATCGACATTCATCTCTCCGAAGCAAGGAAAAGGGACTACATCGACAACAAGCTTGCCGCACAAAAGGAGGAGCAATATGCAAGGATGGAGGAGATACGAGCCTTGATCAAGTCGTCTTCCCCTTCGTCATCTTCAAGACGACGACGTTCAAGCCACAAGTCTTCGGAGTGCGAAAAAGATGCAAGTGCAAATTGTCATCGTCCACATCTACATGGCGACCACCATCATGTTCCTGATCAACATCGTCATGAAGGGCAAGTCACCTCCAAGCAACATGTGCACGACAACGATGAACACCTATGAGCTCAAGCACGACAACGACATCATCATCATGAAGATGCTCCACAAGCGCAAGTGCACAAGTCCCAACAAGCCCTACTTCACGCCAAGTCGAAGCTTCATAAGCACAAGAGAAGACCGCGAGACGAGCACCACCAAGACGGTGCTACGGCTACACCAACCACTATGGCATCTTCGCCAAGTGCTATCGAGGCATCTTCGCCTTTGGACGTACGGCATCTTCGCCTACTTCCCACGAGTACGCCTACAACGACTTCATCAAGTCCAAGGCGACCACCTACGAGCGAGGGCGACACTTCCATCTTCGGAAGCCCCTCAAGGACGATGGCCGAGCATGGGAAACTCCCTTCGGTCATGGAGATGAGCTAGGAGGTGCCACATCATATGGACCTCCAACACCAAGACGGCGACAAGACGGTTGAGCAAGGGCCATCCCCTTCGACTACGGCGACAAGCGCGAACCTCTTCAACAACATGAAGATGGTGCCCATATTGGACTCATGCTCCGAGTCAAGCTACGAGACCGCGCATGGAGACATTTGCACCTACATCTCACCGACACCCACACATGTCGAGATGCCACATTTGCCATGTGAGGAGAGACACCACCACATGAGTGACATGAGTGACTCCACCACACGTGACATTGAGAGCATTTCCTATGAGAGGATGAGTGTGACCACCACTAGCCCCACACATGAGAGCATGCCACACATCCTATGTGAGGTTGAGCGCCATTTGAGTGACTCCACCAACAATATGAGTGAGTGCATCCTTGAGGGAGTGAGTGAGCCACAACACTTAGTGAGTGAGGTAGTTGACATGGCATGTGAGGCCACCATGATTTCTAATGACTTAACCTCTACTCCTAGTGTGTTTTCTTCTTTGGTGCTAGGTCCCATATATGATGACGCGCCGATTCACGATGACTCCATCCTCCCTTTGGACACGACGATGGCCATGGTGGAACATGATGCACCCCCCACATGGTTCCATCAAGATGAAGATGACCACCATTTGGTCTTTCCCACCTCACCTACACCACTTGAGTGGAATGACAAAGGTAACAAAGGTGACGTTGATGCTCTAGTCCCACTAGTGGACATTGTTGAGATTGATTGCTTGCATGATGTTGACCCACCTATTACCATGCTTCATGCTAGTGAAACTTCTTCATGCCTTGACTTACCTATTTACGATGAATATGATGATGAGCATGTTGAGTTGCCTAGTTGTGATGCTATGCTCCATAGGATATCATGTGAAAATTCTCTTGGTCACATCATGTTTGATAATCCGCTTGACTTTTCATATGCTATGCATGAGATCAACCATATGTCTTATTTGCAATCTCTTCATAGTGACTATGCATATGCCATTAAAATAAACCCAATTTGCACATATGGCATAGATGACAAACCCATGGTTATTGGCATTTGTTTTTCTTGTGATGATATTGATATGCTCCATTTGCATCATTTATCTAATATGCCATGCCATGACCACTTAGCTTTGGATATGCATTGTTTACCATGTTGTCCATTTTCTCCATATTATGCTTTCGATATGGCTCATGAGGAGACCCCCATAGTTTCCTCATACCCATTAGGAGATTTTGATCCATCCTATGATTTGCATGATTTCCATGATTGCTTGCACCATATGCATTCCATGAATAACAATGCTCTAAATATTGCTCGTGATGCATTACACAACTTGAGTCTCCATTATGCTATACATAACAACAAACCTCTCATGATGGATGACATGTTTCTATATCACGCATCTCATTTATTTGAGCATTGGATATTTGGTGCTAACCAACACAAGCACGTGCGCATCATGATGGATGATGTGTACATCTACCACGCACACACAATTTTTCCTTTGTCTTTGTTTTGTGTAGGTACTCATGTATACTCGTCAACCTCTCAATCCCAAGAGTTGACGAAACGAGCTCTTGAGAGCAATGATGACCTGGGATCCCATGGACTATCTTTACCACCATCCCCTTCGCGCAAGGACTACGTGCAACTCCTCTACTTGGCTCTCACACGGCTATCGGCCATTTACCACTTGTCACATTATGCTCATTTTACCGTGTTCACTTTGCATGCTATGATTGCTTCTATGCCTTTGCCATGCAATTGTGACCCTTGCTTGCATCTACCCATGTTTCATCATTATGCTACTTCTATGTGTATTCGCATGCTTGGTGGAGATCCTTGTTGCTATTGCCATTGTTATCGTGTGCCCCATGCTATTGATACTATTTTGCTCATATCTTGCATTTATGCTTGTGATATGTCATGTGCATTATTCATGCCCACTATTTGCACACATGACATGCTTGCCATGATTCCTTCTAGTATGTTGCATCTTCGCACTACTAGCTTGCTTGACTTGATTGCTATGATTTCTTGCTTGGTTGCATCACCCATGTTCCACTATTACTTGCTTTCTTGGGTTGATGACATATATGCTCATGCCTCTCACATGGTATATCGTGATCATTGTCTCTTGTGTCCATTAGTTGCATCTCTCATATCACCTTGTATTGATTGCCAACTTGCTATGCTTATTGATCATGGAGACTTTGAGACCTTACTTGTGATGCATACTTCTTTCCTTGAACCTCTTGTATTTGGTTGTTCTCGCATCATATGCCTACACACTATGATATGCTCCCTTGTCCTTTCTTATGATGAGCATGATGCATACACTTGTTGTGTATCTCGCCCCTCGAATGATAGGTCTTGCTTTTGTACTAACCTCATTTGTTTTTCCAAGTGTTTCTCATGTTCTTTCATTTTGAAGGATTCACAAGGCGGTACCATAAAGACACATTTTGATTATGTGAATGTCAGGACCCCGACTCGATGTCACATCGATCTAGCCGGTAACACTTCATATCACTTTGCGGCCTCACGCACGGTGTTCCCACGGGTGTCGCCTTACCTTTGCCCGGGACCGTTTGCGCCTTTTGGCTCACGTATATGATAGTGTCGCTAGCATCCATATGATAAAGAGCCCGGGCTGACATGACTAGTCGTAAACCCAAAGTGGCACAGACTTACAGGGACAGGCATCCATGACCCAGCTTCGAACGTGTCGGTCATCAGCAAGTGGGTCCGGGCTGTAGCACTGGGCTAGCAGGACTCCGGTAAACCGGGCTGTAGCGGGCTAACAGGACTCCGGTACTCAAAGCGTGACATTTCCCCGAAGGGACAGACACAGGAACGAAGAAGGACACATGCCGGCCAGCCTAAGTGTTCCAGAGCAGTAGCAAGCTACCATGGCTCAGCGGTAACACTAGGAGACATTTCCCGGTAAGAGAGGCTACTAAAGATAAACAACTAGATAGTCAGATCCCACACATACCAAGCATTTCAATCATACACACAATATGCTCGATATGTGCAAATACAACGAAGCATCACAACATGACTCTACGACACAAGTACTTTATTTAAGGCTCAGGGAGCCATACATATCATACACAAAGGTACGGGTCTTACGACCCAACATACAAGTCATACAGTCATACAAGCCAGCAGCGGAAGTAACTTGTCTGAGTACAGACAACTAGTAAAATAAAAGAGGCTTGGAAAGCCTAGCTATACTACGTGGTCCTTCACAAGCTCAGGGTCACCACCTGGGTCTTTAGCCTACTCGTTGATGTCAACGTCTACATAGAACCCATCAGAAGGGGTTGCAGCGTCTTCTGTAAAAATGTAGATTATAGCAACATGAGTACAAAGGTACTCAGCAAGACTTACATCAGATCCTACATACATGCATAGTATCAAGAAGGGTTGGTGGAGTTATTGCAGCAAGCCAGCTTTGACTCTTGGCTAGGCTATCCTACGATACTCCAACTTGAAATGGTTTTGCGCACACGAGTCCACTATTCACCACTTCAATACACTACCGAGGATCCACCTCCGTCTTCCTACGGAAGAGCCATCCTCGGCACTCACACTTATCTCGAGGCTTTTAGTAGTTTCCATTTACTTGTCTATGAACTGTATAGGCAACCAAGTAGTCCTTTACCGCGGACGCGGCTATTCGAATAGATCATGTTAACCCTGCAGGGGTGTACTTCTTCATACATGTTTCCACCACTTAGCGTCTGCACACGACATGTGCTCGGCAGACTTCAAGCGAAAGCCGACGTGGGTGTAGACCACGACCTACCTAAACACTTAAGCCTCTAGTCCAGGTTTATCGCCTATTCAGGTTCCATCCGCAGGGAGTCCGGCCGAGGTTTCCCATACGGCCCCGAACGATGTGAACAGGGTTCCCGAGATACCTAACGGGTATTCGGTACACCGTGCCACGTACCTACCGCATCACAGCCCACCCCTACGGTCAGCGCTGTCCACGGCCTCCAGTAGGCTACAAACACCAGAAACTACTTGCAACTCCTGGACAGAGAGCTAGGGTGAATAAGAAGTCGAGCGGGGTCATATTTCAGGGCCCAATGTATGGTAGTAGCTGATTCTTAAATCACACATACAGATCTCAGTGCTTAAGGTCGGCTTCAATGAAACAACCCACCATGTACTCCTACATGGCCTCTCATCGATACCTTTACCAAATCGTGTTCACCACACCACTCCCATTACCGACATAATCATTTCACTCTAGCCCATCACCCAGATGAACCAGACCTGACACGACTCTAAGCATAGCAGGCATAGCAAGGTAGGAACAACACATACATATGGCTCAATCAACTCCTACACATGCTAGTGGGTTTCATCTAGTTACTGTGGCAATGACAGGTCATGCAGAGGAAATGGGTTCAACTACCGTGGCACACAGCAGTTTGAAACGCGTTGTCTTAATGCAGTAAAAGAGAGCAGGAGCGAGAACATGGGATTGTATCGATATGATCAAATGGTTGGTTGCTTGCCTGATGGTTCGATGCACGGATACGGTTCTTCGTTAGGGTAATCACGGTACTCCTCGGGGACAGAACCTGTCGCAAAGGACATCGATACACAAGCATCACCAAACAATGTGCAACAATATGATGCATGCATGAAACATGGCAATATGAGTGTGTTGGGCTAATGCAACTAAAGCCAGAAGGGTTTGAACAAATTTGAATCAAAGATTCAAATTCCAAATTCAAATATGGCCTTTTAAAGTGCCTTTTCTTGTTCTGCTTAAAACATCAATTTAACTTGTTTGATCATGCATGAAAATAGTACAGATGGATAGATTGGATTTTTCTGATCATTTTTCATATATAATTTGTCCAATTTGGAGTTACAGAATAAAAGTTATGAATTTTTGAAGTTTAAATAATATTCTGGAATTTCCTGATTTAATTTAAATCCAGAAATTCAATTACTGCGTCAGCCTGACGTCAGTGTGACGTCAGCAGGTCAACGGAACAGGTCTGGGTCAAACCTGACAGTGGGTCCCGCATGTCAGGGTGATTATTTTAATTAAAACTTAATTAAAACTAATCCTGTTTAATTAACAGGGCTGGGCCCCACCTGTCATTGACTCAGGGGAGTCAACCAGGGCCCACCCGTGGTCAAAGTCAATGTCGGCTGCCGGCGTTTAGTCGCCGGCGAGCCCGACGCGGCGGCGGAAGTGGTTTTGGTCATTTCGGCCACCAAACGGACCGCGGAGACCACCGGAGTGGAGCTGAGGGCAACCCGCAGCTCTTGGCGGAGCCCGTTGGGGTCGGGGTGGCCGGAGTCGACGGCGGCGAGCTCGGCTGCGGCCGCCGGGGTTCGGTCGTGCACGGGAACGGTGCTGGAGCTCGAAGTCGAGCAAAACGAGGCGCTAGGGATGCTCTACGGGGTTTTGCGAACTCGTTGGACTCGCCGGGGTGACCAAATGGTCACCGGAGCTGCGTCGACGGCGAGCTCGGCGACGGCGGAGGTTCGGCCGTGGTGGGGAGGAGGCTACGGTGAGGGAACGAGGGGAAGGAGAGGGGGAAACGGTGGCGTAGCTCACCGCGGTTGCAGTGGGCGTCGAAGCGGGCTCGGGGACGCGCTGGAGACGGCGAATTCGACGGCGACGGTGGTCGGAGCCCCGAGCGGGTGGGGAGGAAGAGGGAGTCGAGGCGGAGCTCCTGAGCTGGTCGGGGGAGCGAGGGGTGGTCGGAGACAGCGGCTAAGGCGAACGGCGGCGACGGTGGTGTTCGGCCGGGCGAGAGAGAGAGCGAGGGAGAGGAGGGGAGAGCCGGGGGAGAGTGAGAGAGAGCAGGGGGGAGGCGTGGCGTCGTCCAGGGACACCGAGGCGAGGAGGGGAGGGCAGGCAGGCAGGGAGAGAGGTGGCGTGGCGCGGTGGCCGTGCGCGCGCGCCGGCCACACTCCCCTCCCTCTGTCGGGACGAAGACGACAGAGGAGGGAGGTGGGCTGGGCCGGCTGCTGGCTGGGCCGGCCAGCTGGCTGGGCTGCACAGGGAGGAGCCCAGGTAAGCTTCTCCCTTTTAGTTTTTTTCTGTTTTCTAATTTCTGACATTTGTTTTGATTTAAATAATATATTAAATCATTTATTTAACTTATGCCAATTTTTGCAGGAGCTATTTATATTATTCCAGAGCTCTTTTATAATTGGCATAATATTTGGGCATATATTAATATATATAATTAATATATTTCCAATGCAAATATTTATGCATTAATTCCAAATGCCCAAAATAAATGTCCATGAGCCACTAAAAATATTGGTTTGATTTTTATCTCTGTCCAATATTTTCAGAGAGCAACATGAGCATTTTCTTGGACCCTTTTGGAGAAATTTTTATTTGGGTCATTTTCAAAATGATTCTGAGGGTTTCACAGATCCCCATTTCAAGTTTCTGATGAAGTGTAAACATGATGCAACACTCTAATGCATGACTAGCTAGGGTGTGACAACTCACCCCCACCCAAAAGAATCTCGTCCCGAGAGTTGGGTTCCTCCGGGAAGAAGGCGGGATACTCGAGTCGAAGACGATCCTCCCTTTCCCAAGTTGCTTCATCCTCGGAATGGTGCGACCATTGAACCTTGAGAAACTTGATATTATGACGTCGCGTGGTACGTTCGGCTTGATCGAGGATACGAATGGGGTACTCTCGATATGTAAGATCATCTTGGAGATCAAGCGTTTCGTGGTCCACTTCACGGATAGGATCCGAGAAGCAACGCCTGAGTTGAGAAACGTGGAAGACATCGTGAACTCTGGAGAGGTGCGGAGGTAGTTCCAACTGGTAGGCAACTTCTCCTCGTTTGGCAAGAATGCGAAAAGGTCCAATGTAACGAGGAGCCAATTTGCCTTTGATACCGAAACGATGGGTTCCCTTCAGAGGGGTGACCCGAAGATAAGCCTTCTCGTCAACCTCGAAAGTCATAGCCTTATGTTTTCGGTCATATTGACTCTTTTGACGGGATTGGGCTGTTTTCAACTTTTCACGAACGATACGAACTTGTTCTTCTGCTTCCTGAATCATGTCCGGGCCAAAGAATTGTCTTTCCCCGGTCTCTGACCAGTTAAGGGGTGTTCGACATCGTCGTCCATAGAGAACTTCAAAAGGGGCTTTACCCAAGCTAGATTGATAGCTGTTGTTGTAAGCGAATTCGGCAAATGGAAGGCACTTCTCCCAGTCCATTCCGAACGAGATAACAGAGGCTCGAAGCATGTCTTCTAGAATTTGGTTGACGCGTTCCACTTGACCACTTGACTGAGGGTGGAAAGCGGTGCTAAAGGAGAGACGGGTTCCCATAGCATTTTGGAAACTTTCCCAAAATCGAGAGGTGAAAAGACTTCCTCGATCCGAGTTAATTTCCAAAGGAACACCATGGAGGGACACTATTCGGGAGATGTATAAGTCTGCCAGCTGACTAGCGGTTATACTCTCACGAACAGGTAAGAAATGGGCTACTTTGGAAAGACGATCGACCACGACGAAAATAGCATTATTCCCTCTTTTGGTCCTGGGAAAACCGGTAATGAAATCCATACCAATTTTATCCCATTTCCATTCAGGAATAGCTAATGGTTGAAGGGTGCCAGCAGGCCGTTGATGCTCTGCTTTTACACGGCGACAGACGTCGCAATTTGCAATATACTGAGCAATTTCTCTCTTCATCCTAGTCCACCAGAACCTCTGGCGTAGGTCCTGATACATTTTAGTACTACCGGGATGAATAGTGAGAGGAGATTCATGAGCCTCCTTAAGGATCAACTGCCGTAGATGCTGGTTCTTGGGAACCACTAGACGGTTCTCAAAGTACACAACACCATGATCATTTGTGGAGAAACAACTAGCACCTCCGCTAGCAATGTTCTCTTTGATTTTAGATATTCCCTTATCTCGCTTTTGGGCAGCGATGATTTGATCCGTAAGAGTAGGTTTTGCTACCAAGGTGGAAAGAAAACCTTGAGGTACAATGTGAAGGTTAAGCTTCCGAAATTCATCATGGAGAAGCGGTTGACTTTGTTGTAACATCAGGTTGTTACAATAAGATTTACGACTTAGCGCATCAGCCATGACGTTGGCTTTCCCTGGGGTATAGGTTATTCCTAAGTCGAAGTCTGTGATCAACTCAACCCAACGTCTTTGCCTGAGATTCAGATCCGGTTGGGTGAAGATGTACTTCAGGCTTTGGTGATCAGTGAATATCTCGCAACGATTACCGAGGAGGTAATGTCGCCAGGTCTTAAGTGCATAGACTACGGCTGCAAGTTCTAGATCATGAGTAGGATAATTCTCCTCATGTGGGTGCAATTGCCGTGAAGCGTAAGCAATTACGTGTCGATCTTGCATAAGAATGCAACCTAGTCCTTGTCGCGAGGCGTCGCAGTAGATAACAAAGTCTTTGGAGAAGTCTGGCGGTACCAGTACGGGAGCAGAGGTCAGGCGTCTTTTCAGTTCCTGAAAGCTGTGCTCACATTGTGGAGTCCATTCGAACTTCTTATCTTTCTTGAGGAGTTCGGTTAGAGGTTTAGCAACCTTGGAGAAGTTCTCGACAAAGCGACGACAATAGCTCGCTAAGCCCAGAAAACTCCGAACTTGCTTGACCGATTCAGGTGGAGTCCAATCAAGGACGGCTTGAACTCGCTCAGGGTTAACAGCAATACCTTTACCAGATATTACATGACCCAGATAGGTCACTTCTGACAACCAGAATTCACATTTAGAAAATTTGGCATAAAGGCGATGCTCTCGAAGTTTCTTCAACACTAGCCTTAGATGTTCGGCATGTTCTTCCTCGTTCTTGGAGTAGATGAGTATATCATCGAGATAAACTACGACGAATTTATCCAAATACTCCATGAAGATTGAGTTCATTAACCGAGAAAAGGTGGCTGGAGCGTTGGTTAAACCGAAGGACATGACGGTGTACTCGTATTGGCCATAACGAGTAACAAAGGCCGTTTTAGGAATGTCCCCGTTTCTGATTTTGATTTGATGGTAGCCCAACCTCAAATCCATCTTGGAGAAGACTGAGGATCCAGCGAGCTGATCATACAGATCGTTGATCCTGGGAAGTGGATATTTGTTTTTGATTGTGACCAAATTGACAGGTCGGTAATCTACAACCATCCGGTCCGTACCATCCTTCTTCTTGACGAATAGGACGGGGCAAGCCCACGGAGATGAACTAGGGCGGATGAAACCCTTTTTCAAGGATTCATCGAGTTGTTTCTTAAGCTCGGCTAGTTCTAGTGGTGCCATCTTATAGGGTCTTCTAGCAATCGGAACGGTTCCTGGAATGAGGTCTATTACGAACTCAACATCCCTGTCAGGTGGAACACCTGGCAATTCCTCTGGAAAGACATCCGGGAAGTCACGGACTACCGGAACGTCCTCAAGGTCTGGCAGAGGGCTGGCGTTAAGAGAATATAGTTGTCGCTTGGCTATTCGGGTCAAAACATTGACTATCTTCCCCGAAGGATGGGTGAGTTGAACAGTCCTAGAGAAGCAATCAATTTTGGCTTGATGAGCTGACATCCAGTCCATACCCAAAATGATATTAATATCTGAAGATTTAAGGGCTATCAAAGATGCGAGGAAAACAAGTCTGTCGACTTGGATTTCATTTCCATGGCTTACTCTAGAAGTTTGCCATTTGGATCCCGGAGTTTGAATTACCATAGAGGATGGCAAGTCACAGAATGCAACGTTATGCAAACGAGCATAATTTTCAGATATAAAAGAATGAGAGGCTCCTGTATCGAAAAGAACAGATGCCGGGTGGCAATTAACAAGAAGCGTACCGAGAACGACGTTGGGATCTTCTTGAGCTTCTTCGGCAGAGATACAGTTGACATGGCCACGTGAAGCGGTGACCGGTTTAGCATGAAACACTTTTCCTGTCGGCTTGCCACGGCCAACAGCTTTAGCAGATTGATTGGGGTTGGTCTGGGGGCACTCACGCATATAGTGACCAGATTCCCCACACTTGAAACAAGTCACGGAACTGGTACGTGGAGGAGCATTATTGGTTGGACCCCCATAGGGCTTGGCTGGAGCAGACTGTTGTACAGGGCGAGGCGCCTGGAAAGATGGCCTCGGTGTGAACCTGGGTGGCAGGGCGGTGTTGGGTACCCACACGCGGCGCTTCTGAGGACCAGCACCGGATGAGGAACCCATGTCACGTCCATGCTTGCGTGTTGCGTCATAGTCAGTCTGACCAGTTTCAGCACTGATGGCTTTGTTGACAAGTTTCGAAAAAGATGTGCACTCATGCAAACGGAGGTCGCGGCGAAGCTCAGGACTAAGGCCCTTACGGAACCTTGCTTGCTTCTTGGCGTCAGTAGACACTTCCTCAGTTGCATATCGGGCGAGATTACCAAACTCCCTGCTATAGGCATCCACAGAAAGTCGGCCTTGGGTGAAACTGCAAAATTCTTCACGTTTACGGTCCATGAGACCCTCCGGAATGTGATGTTCACGGAAAGCCTCGCTGAACTCAGCCCAAGTAGGGACATGGCCCGCTGGGCGCATAGCTCCATAATTCTCCCACCACAGACTGGCGGGGCCTTCAAGATGATATGCAGCAAAGGTGACCCTGTCAGCCTCCGCTACCAGCGCGGAACGCAGTTTGTGAGAGATACTGCGAAGCCAGTCATCAGCGTCGAGAGGCTCGACGGAGTGGTGGAACGTGGGTGGATGTAATTTGATAAAATCACTGAGTGACACCACGTTAGCCCTCTGATGGTGTGCTGTGTTCTGTTCAATACGCTCCAACAAACGGTTGGTCTCCCGCTTGTTTCTCTCAGCTTCCATCATAACCTCGGCTAGTGAAGGAGGTTGAGGCAGATTTGCATCCCTGGCTTCACTGCCTTCGGCCTGCTCTTGGGAAGCAGGGTTAGCGCGCGTGTTGACCATCCTAGGTAAACAAGACAATGATTTAGTCAGGATGGTAAAATTCCGACATAGGATACATAATGTAAGGAATAACTCGGAATGCAAGATGATCATCCGTATGACATGGCAGATACAGAAACTGCTTCTTTTATTCCATCGTCATACACACCATACAGGGTTTAGTACAAGACCAAACAAAGTACTATTACGGTGAAAAGAGGATTACATCTCATCGGAGGCATTCCAAGCTCCTATACATTATTTTTCTACACCCCCGGAAGGAGTACAAACTAGGTCATATCCCACGAGTCACGCAGGACGATAGACGACACAGCTAGTGCGAACTAGTGATACTACTACTAACTCAGACCGATCCGTAGTAGTCCTCGTAGAAGTCACCTCCATAGCCTGGAAGCTCAACATGTTCATCCGGAAATAGACGATCTCGCGGAGCTTGTGGACCATAGGGGCTAGGATGAGGTCGTGGACCAACAAACGGTGGCCTGCGGGGACCGCGAGGTGGGGTGATGCCTCCTACATCACGCCAAACCATCACGTCTGGCAGAGCAGATCTCACAGGATAGAGATCGCGCATATCTGAGAATCCAGCTTGCACCGCCGGTGCGAACCGAGTCAAAGTGGCCCAGTGGTCAGCACGGGTATTGAAGAGCTCTAACCTTAAGGCCCGATTTTCACGGTCCTTATCCTCGAGCATCTCAGCAGTGGTGCGAGTCCGTGAATCCTCCTGAGTGGAGTCAGCATAGATAGCCTGGAGATACCCTTGTGCTCCCGGAAGTGATCCTGGCATATACCGGAAGTCAGAGTCCCGAAATAGACCAGATCTGACTCGCATAATGGTCATCATAGAGTAGGCGGCATCCTGCACAGCCATCTCAATAGTAACCCCGAGTCCATAGGAGCAGTGAAGAGGCTCAGTGGATCCAGGATAAGATGGAAATATCCTGACAGTGCAGAGATACTGGCTTTGATTAAAATCTCGGAATTGCTCTTCGACCGTGTACTCAGGATACCAGCGGTATCCAGCCTCAGTCATTACCCTGACCAACTTAGCAGTATGGCCGGGTACATCTAGGCATCGAGTCAGGCGAACCACTTGATTGAGGTCGCGAGTGGCCATCTGAAAGCACAATCATAATGCAAGGGCATTAGAATTTCTAGCAAAATTTCGGCAGCATAACAGCTGTAAATGCTCAAGAAGGATTTTGAGACATTTGACAAAGGATTTCGTACACACCCAACATCATCACATCAAAGTTCTGAAACCATTCTAACAACATAATGTGGTAGTAGAACTGAACTAGGCTTGTAACCATCAAACTTATAAGGTACTACTGATTAGTAACACGTGATCCTGATAGAGAGAATAGATCCTAATTCCTTAACCCCCGGTGGAAAAATGGACTGACTCAGATCAGAAAGTCATAAGGTATAAGGAGTAAAAAGAGCCTTACGTTCCAACCCACAAACAATTCCCCTACATATAGCTAAAGAATTTCTAGACTCAACATCGACCAGTTTGGCTTGGAGAACCTACAGGCAGTCCGGCTCTGATGCCAACGCTGTCAGGACCCCGACTCGATGTCACATCGATCTAGCCGGTAACACTTCATATCACTTTGCGGCCTCACGCACGGTGTTCCCACGGGTGTCGCCTTACCTTTGCCCGGGACCGTTTGCGCCTTTTGGCTCACGTATATGATAGTGTCGCTAGCATCCATATGATAAAGAGCCCGGGCTGACATGACTAGTCGTAAACCCAAAGTGGCACAGACTTACAGGGACAGGCATCCATGACCCAGCTTCGAACGTGTCGGTCATCAGCAAGTGGGTCCGGGCTGTAGCACTGGGCTAGCAGGACTCCGGTAAACCGGGCTGTAGCGGGCTAACAGGACTCCGGTACTCAAAGCGTGACATTTCCCCGAAGGGACAGACACAGGAACGAAGAAGGACACATGCCGGCCAGCCTAAGTGTTCCAGAGCAGTAGCAAGCTACCATGGCTCAGCGGTAACACCAGGAGACATTTCCCGGTAAGAGAGGCTACTAAAGATAAACAACTAGATAGTCAGATCCCACACATACCAAGCATTTCAATCATACACACAATATGCTCGATATGTGCAAATACAACGAAGCATCACAACATGACTCTACGACACAAGTACTTTATTTAAGGCTCAGGGAGCCATACATATCATACACAAAGGTACGGGTCTTACGACCCAACATACAAGTCATACAGTCATACAAGCCAGCAGCGGAAGTAACTTGTCTGAGTACAGACAACTAGTAAAATAAAAGAGGCTTGGAAAGCCTAGCTATACTACGTGGTCCTTCACAAGCTCAGGGTCACCACCTGGGTCTTTAGCCTACTCGTTGATGTCAACGTCTACATAGAACCCATCAGAAGGGGTTGCAGCGTCTTCTGTAAAAATGTAGATTATAGCAACATGAGTACAAAGGTACTCAGCAAGACTTACATCAGATCCTACATACATGCATAGTATCAAGAAGGGTTGGTGGAGTTATTGCAGCAAGCCAGCTTTGACTCTTGGCTAGGCTATCCTACGATACTCCAACTTGAAATGGTTTTGCGCACACGAGTCCACTATTCACCACTTCAATACACTACCGAGGATCCACCTCCGTCTTCCTACGGAAGAGCCATCCTCGGCACTCACACTTATCTCGAGGCTTTTAGTAGTTTCCATTTACTTGTCTATGAACTGTATAGGCAACCAAGTAGTCCTTTACCGCGGACGCGGCTATTCGAATAGATCATGTTAACCCTGCAGGGGTGTACTTCTTCATACATGTTTCCACCACTTAGCGTCTGCACACGACATGTGCTCGGCAGACTTCAAGCGAAAGCCGACGTGGGTGTAGACCACGACCTACCTAAACACTTAAGCCTCTAGTCCAGGTTTATCGCCTATTCAGGTTCCATCCGCAGGGAGTCCGGCCGAGGTTTCCCATACGGCCCCGAACGATGTGAACAGGGTTCCCGAGATACCTAACGGGTATTCGGTACACCGTGCCACGTACCTACCGCATCACAGCCCACCCCTACGGTCAGCGCTGTCCACGGCCTCCAGTAGGCTACAAACACCAGAAACTACTTGCAACTCCTGGACAGAGAGCTAGGGTGAATAAGAAGTCGAGCGGGGTCATATTTCAGGGCCCAATGTATGGTAGTAGCTGATTCTTAAATCACACATACAGATCTCAGTGCTTAAGGTCGGCTTCAATGAAACAACCCACCATGTACTCCTACATGGCCTCTCATCGATACCTTTACCAAATCGTGTTCACCACACCACTCCCATTACCGACGTAATCATTTCACTCTAGCCCATCACCCAGATGAACCAGACCTGACACGACTCTAAGCATAGCAGGCATAGCAAGGTAGGAACAACACATACATATGGCTCAATCAACTCCTACACATGCTAGTGGGTTTCATCTAGTTACTGTGGCAATGACAGGTCATGCAGAGGAAATGGGTTCAACTACCGTGGCACACAGCAGTTTGAAACGCGTTGTCTTAATGCAGTAAAAGAGAGCAGGAGCGAGAACATGGGATTGTATCGATATGATCAAATGGTTGGTTGCTTGCCTGATGGTTCGATGCACGGATACGGTTCTTCGTTAGGGTAATCACGGTACTCCTCGGGGACAGAACCTGTCGCAAAGGACATCGATACACAAGCATCACCAAACAATGTGCAACAATATGATGCATGCATGAAACATGGCAATATGAGTGTGTTGGGCTAATGCAACTAAGCCAGAAGGGTTTGAACAAATTTGAATCAAAGATTCAAATTCCAAATTCAAATATGGCCTTTTAAAGTGCCTTTTCTTGTTCTGCTTAAAACATCAATTTAACTTGTTTGATCATGCATGAAAATAGTACAGATGGATAGATTGGATTTTTCTGATCATTTTTCATATATAATTTGTCCAATTTGGAGTTACAGAATAAAAGTTATGAATTTTTGAAGTTTAAATAATATTCTGGAATTTCCTGATTTAATTTAAATCCAGAAATTCAATTACTGCGTCAGCCTGACGTCAGTGTGACGTCAGCAGGTCAACGGAACAGGTCTGGGTCAAACCTGACAGTGGGTCCCGCATGTCAGGGTGATTATTTTAATTAAAACTTAATTAAAACTAATCCTGTTTAATTAACAGGGCTGGGCCCCACCTGTCATTGACTCAGGGGAGTCAACCAGGGCCCACCCGTGGTCAAAGTCAATGTCGGCTGCCGGCGTTTAGTCGCCGGCGAGCCCGACGCGGCGGCGGAAGTGGTTTTGGTCATTTCGGCCACCAAACGGACCGCGGAGACCACCGGAGTGGAGCTGAGGGCAACCCGCAGCTCTTGGCGGAGCCCGTTGGGGTCGGGGTGGCCGGAGTCGACGGCGGCGAGCTCGGCTGCGGCCGCCGGGGTTCGGTCGTGCACGGGAACGGTGCTGGAGCTCGAAGTCGAGCAAAGCGAGGCGCTAGGGATGCTCTACGGGGTTTTGCGAACTCGTTGGACTCGCCGGGGTGACCAAATGGTCACCGGAGCTGCGTCGACGGCGAGCTCGGCGACGGCGGAGGTTCGGCCGTGGTGGGGAGGAGGCTACGGTGAGGGAACGAGGGGAAGGAGAGGGGGAAACGGTGGCGTAGCTCACCGCGGTTGCAGTGGGCGTCGAAGCGGGCTCGGGGACGCGCTGGAGACGGCGAATTCGACGGCGACGGTGGTCGGAGCCCGAAGAGGGGAACGGCGACGTGGCGGCGATGCAGGGCTTCCGGGGAGCTGTGGAGCGGTGGGGAGGAAGAGGGAGTCGAGGCGGAGCTCCTGAGCTGGTCGGGGGAGCGAGGGGTGGTCGGAGACAGCGGCTAAGGCGAACGGCGGCGACGGTGGTGTTCGGCCGGGCGAGAGAGAGAGCGAGGGAGAGGAGGGGAGAGCCGGGGGAGAGTGAGAGAGAGCAGGGGGGAGGCGTGGCGTCGTCCAGGGACACCGAGGCGAGGAGGGGAGGGCAGGCAGGCAGGGAGAGAGGTGGCGTGGCGCGGTGGCCGTGCGCGCGCGCCGGCCACACTCCCCTCCCTCTGTCGGGACGAAGACGACAGAGGAGGGAGGTGGGCTGGGCCGGCTGCTGGTTGGGCCGGCCAGCTGGCTGGGCTGCACAGGGAGGAGCCCAGGTAAGCTTCTCCCTTTTAGTTTTTTTCTGTTTTCTAATTTCTGACATTTGTTTTGATTTAAATAATATATTAAATCATTTATTTAACTTATGCCAATTTTTGCAGGAGCTATTTATATTATTCCAGAGCTCTTTTATAATTGGCATAATATTTGGGCATATATTAATATATATAATTAATATATTTCCAATGCAAATATTTATGCATTAATTCCAAATGCCGAAAATAAATGTCCATGAGCCACTAAAAATATTGGTTTGATTTTTATCTCTGTCCAATATTTTCAGAGAGCAACATGAGCATTTTCTTGGACCCTTTTGGAGAAATTTTTATTTGGGTCATTTTCAAAATGATTCTTAGGGTTTCACAGATCCCCATTTCAAGTTTCTGATGAAGAGTAAACATGATGCAACACTCTAATGCATGACTAGCTAGGGTGTGACAGTGAAGGCGTACATGATGTGCACCACCAACATTTGTGAGAATCTCCTAAAGGTGAACTCCTTCCCTTTGAGGCAACTTCAAATATGCATATTTGATGGGCCATTCTTTCATTGTTGTTTCCTTCTTTTTGTCTACATGATACATCTATTGGATGGAGGACCGGCATTGGAGATGGACCCTATGGACCTTCAAGTTGAGGTGTGCCACGACATCGACCTATGGTACAACCATGCCTACCGTGTACATGGCGATACGGTTTACGATCCGAGGTCGGACCTTTCCAAAGGGGGAGGAGATGATACGGAGCATCCCACGTTCATCTCCATGTACACCTTCATAGCACATCAAGCCCCAAGTGGACCTACCGGACTTAAGGTGAACCCGCTCCTCTTCAAGATTTACATGAATATCCATAGGACTTGGCCGCTACATAACCACAGAACGTTGTGCATCTTCAGGTACGAGGACGACCGCGGCCAAGCAGCTAAGGAGCTTCCCAGAGGCCAAGGAGAAGGACCCCAAGGCCACAAGGAAGAAGATGGAACCCAACAGGAGCTGGACAGGAAGTCCTAGGTGACCCCATGCGCATGGGCCCCCAAGACCCCGTGCGCACGGATTACTCACAGAGCTAGCGCTGGAGCACCCCGTGCGCACGGGCCTGTACCGTGCCCACGGGACCCCGTGTGCACGGTCCCAACTTACCCCGTGCGCACGGGCCCATCAGGATGGACGGCTGTGTGCTGCTGTTTGGGCCTCCTCTTCATCCACTTCGTCCCCATACCTATATATTCTGTACCTAGACCATATGTTAGGGTTAGCAAAGGATATGTTAGACATATGAGAGCTTTGCTCCATGGATCCACTCCACTAGGAGATCAAGACCTCCTATTGGAGTGACCAAACATCAAGACCTCCTTCTTGGGGAAGGATCCCAATCATAGGATCATCAAGCCCTCATCTCCTTCATAGGATTTGGGATGAACTCTACCATGTATCTTATTTCCCTTTGTTGTTCATGTACCTTGTGGATCTTATGTGTTTGATTGTCTAGTGGATGTGTGATTTGACTTGTTCTTGAGTGCTCCTCTTGTTTTCCCTCCTTTGTTCATCTCGTTCTTGGGGATTCCACCTCCAATTCGTGAAAGATCTTCTC
The DNA here is from genome assembly GCF_018294505.1 of Triticum aestivum. Lineage (NCBI taxonomy): Eukaryota > Viridiplantae > Streptophyta > Magnoliopsida > Poales > Poaceae > Triticum > Triticum aestivum. The sequence goes on from NC_057798.1 coordinate 337,343,306, forward strand.
TATAGGGTTCCACCCTACATCATTCCCCCTTGTATAAAGCGGATAAGATTCTCGTTAAGGTGGCGGCCGAATCTGTCCCCTTGCGACCGCACCGGGTGGCGTCATCCTCCTTGTTGAAATCCCACATGGGGTGGCCTCTGTATTGAAGTGGCTGCACCCCTCGCGTAATGCATACGGCCATGACCTTAATCATGGTCAGCCGGAGTGAGCCAACAACCTTATCCGGCTCATCAGGTACAGGACGTCCCTGTCAGCTTCCCTCTGAGGGTTCCGTGGGTGCCAACTCAGGCGCTTCTTCAACGGGGCATTATTGAACTCGGGGAGTCCGATCCGTACACGGTCTGGCAAGGGGACGTCATCTATATAAAACCACTCCAAGGGCCAGTCTTCGGACGCCCTCTTTGGGGTGCCGGATAGATATCCGGTCCCGGCGATGCGCCATAGTTCGGCTCCGCCCACCTGATAAATAGACCCCTCCTGAGAACAGGGCACAAGGCAAAACAACCTCTTCCACAGCGCGAAATGGGCCTCAACACCCAAGAACAGCTCGCAGAGGGCCACGAAGCCCGTGATGTGCAAAATGGAGGCGGGCGTGAGGTTATGTAGCTGGAGGCCGTAGAACTCTAGCAACCCTCGGAGAAACGGATGAATTGGAAATCCTAGTCCTCTCATCAAATAAGGGACTAGGCATACCTGCTCTCCTTGAGAGGGATTGGGAACGCCCTCCGCCTGCTCTCCGCCGCTATAGGCATCAATCCCGGCTCGAACAGGGACCATATATGCTGGGGGGAGAAGCCCCTTGGACTGAAGCACTACTAACTCACTATGCGGGATGGAGCACCGCCCCCAATCTCCGGGCCGAGGGATGGAGGAGCGAGAGGAGGAGCGGCATCGACTGACCATGTTTGAATGGATATCTGTCAGAGGCGCTCTGATGAAGACTCACGGGGGGAAGATGGTGCGAGTTAGATCTAAATCCCCGTCTCTTTTATGGGCGGCTCATTAACGCAATTGGGGGGGGGGGTTAAGTGAAAAGTAAACCCCCTGGCTTTTCGCATTCATTTGACGCGTGGAAGATGGTCATTATGGGGCACAGAAGCCAAGGAGGACAGCACACACTAGAAGCCGGACACTATTCGACGGATACAGAGAATTTGTAGGAGAAACCGCCTTGCAATGCCGAAGACAACTTGCGCGCCGGACTCGTTGTCATTGAAGCCTGGTTCAGGGGCTACTGAGGGAGTCCTAGATTAGGGGGTGTCCGGATGGCCGGACTCCCGGACTATGAAGATACAAGATTGAAGACTATGTCCCGTGTCCGGATGGGACTTTCCTTGGCGTGGAAGGCAAGCTTGGTGATACGATATGAAGATCTCCTCCCATTGTAACCGACTCTGTGTAACCCTAGAACTCTCCGGTGTCTATATAAACTGGAGAGTTTTAGTCCGTAGGACGAACAACAATCATACCATAGGCTAGCTTCTAGGGTTTAGCCACTCCGATCTCGTGGTAGATCTACTCTTGTACTACCCATATCATCAATATTAATCAAGCAGGAGTAGGGTTTTACCTCCATCGAGAGGGCCCGAACCTGGGTAAAAACATCGTGTCCCTTGTCTCTGGTTACCATCCACCTAGACGCACAGTTCGGGACCCCCTACCCGAGATCCGCCGGTTTTGACACCGACACTGCCTCGTTCCCGTAAAACCAAGTGGCCCACATATATTTAAGGTGTTGACTCGAACCCGTTTACTACGACGTGGCCCCGCACGCCTTAGTACTCCTACAAACCCTACCGTCGCACTCATCATCGATTTCCTTCAAGAGGACGAGGGAGAATCCAATTTGTAGTGGAGGCGCTTTAAAAAAAGGATCTGTGGTGGAGACCCCTACCCTAGGGTGCCCTAGGTAGCTGCCGCATACATCATTGTTTTCTCTTTTCATTATGCTCTTGCACGCTAGAGTGAAATGATGGTTGCTTGGTCTGTCCAGCTTAATGCGGGAAAGGTGGGGCTTTTTGATTTGACCCCTCATCGCTCATTTTCTACTACTGCGGCTCTACGACCGGGGTGCCTCCAATTCCAACTGCTGCTCCGAACTGTAATTTGGTGCATCGCACGTGGAACAACACGGTGGATGAGCCACATGTCTGCCAAAGGGGTCCTGTTAAGTGTGTCGCCATTTCGTGTGCGGACTGGCCCTGCTTGAGTTGCCACGCCAACACGACAGGAGCAGCCTACCACTTGGTTTTGCTCCTTGGTGAATCCTGACTATATTGATCTAAAAAGATACGTGCTGAACTACGCTCTCCGTATCGGTTCTTTATTTGTAGGTGTCTCGGTTTATAGGGCCTGCACGTAGTTCTAGGTCATCCATTTGACTAACTAAATATGAGTTACTATGTCACAAAATGTATATCATTGCATTCTTATTGGTTGATATGTGAAGAAACAAGAAACGAGGTAGAAGTTAATGCACCGCGCCTTAGTATTGTGGGATTATTTGGTTTCATAAGATGACTTACTCACCTAGACGGAGGGAGTAGTTGTATTTAAAAGTCGAGGGTGGGGCTTTTCCTGCGCGGTAGGCGGGGCAGTTCCGCCTAGTCGGTTCGACAGAGATGCGAGAAGACGAGGGAGTAGGCTGCTACAAACATAGGGCTGTGTCATTTGACAGCGAGTTACTGCTGGACAGGTGGGGCCCCGTGATTTGACTTGCCATTATCATTTTAACTGCGGCGCTACGACCGGCGTGAGTCTCTCGATTCTTGACCACCTCCATACAGGTGCCTCTCCCAATGCTACACCATGTAGTAGTAGAGGCCGGCTCTTGCATGAGAGCCCACTTCTCCACTTTTTACTTGCCTCTCTTTCCTCCACATATGCAAAAATGCCATGTAAAGCGCACTATTGTACTTACTTGCTCCTACAGGTGCTTAAGCTTACCACATAGGCATAAAGTCTAATGTGGCAAGTTAATCAAGAAGAGAGAGACTAGTTTGGTGATCCAAGGAAGAAAGGGTGCTAAGCGCGTGTACCTAGGTGAAAAGACAATTTTGAGTCTATAGCTAATTAAATGAAGCAAACTTAGCAACACCATTTCACTGGAAGAGGTCACTCCTTGGCAAATGCAATAAATACTAGTACTCCCTGGGTCCCATTATATAAGAACGTTTTTGACACTACACTAGCTAGTGTCAAAAACGTTCTTATATTATGGGACAGAGGGAGTACGAAGAAAGAGATAGAGAGGAGTAAAAAAAATACACTTATAGCCAACCTTATAGCCAACCTTGTTGTAGTATGAGTGACTAAGTGATGACTATGTATGACATGCCAACATCAGATAGCCTAACGCACCGTGTTAAATCTCCAAGGGCGCGACCACGCGAGCGACGCGACGGTCGTGGTAGGCGCGACCATGATACCTGCTGCTGGTAGCCCTTGGATCTGAGATCAAACGGTCGCATGCTAAGTTGCTGAAAATTTTAAGAATAACCCTCCAGGATAGGATATTCACCCATAGGTCTAGAATCACGCCATGCAACCGTTCGATCTCAGATCCAAGGGCTCTCGGAAGCCCGTATCATGGGAGAATGGAAAGCCACTACCCTGCCGTTCGCACGCTGGCAGTTCGCTCCTACTCTTTCGCGCACGTCCTTTAATACTACGGCGGTTCACTCCTAGTCGTCCCGTCCATTCACATTACGGCAGTTCCACTAATCCTAACCCTCCTCCGAAATCCATGGCATCCCAAATCTCCTCGATCGGTGGTGAGTACAAGGTTAGAACCATCACCGGCGATGAGTTCGACGTCATCTACACCCGTACTTCCGCAACGGTGAAAGGATGCCTTTCTTGCTTAAGACGCATGTTCGAAAACTCACATGATGAGTGGGTCGCTGGGCTAGATGTTGAGTACACCACAGTCGTCGGACGAGAGAAGGATCTAAAGGACGAAGAGAGGAAGAAGCCCGCCGTGATCCAGGTTTGCGTACATAATGTTTGCTTGGTCTACCATATATGCCATGCCGACGTTGAGTGCTAGGATTTTAAGAACTTCCTCGAGGACAAAACAATCAAATTCGTTACTATAGACTTTAAGAGCGACAAAGAAATCCCGCGTCGGATAGGCCTCGTTGTAGGCAACCCCTTCGACCTCCAGAAGAATTGGCTGGTGCCCTCTCGTCAGCCCTCAATGCTGACCCTGGCAGGAGCCATGGTTCATTCTTCGTACCGCAAACTAGAGAAACCTCATTACACATTTCATCGTCATGCATGGCAGCGGAATGTACTAGATATAGACCACATCCACTATGTTGCAATGGATGGCTACCTTTGTTTCAATATCTACAAGGGTTGGATGAAGAGCAATAGCCAAGTTGGCGGTTCAAGCAAAGAAGTATCGGCCAAGAGGAAGAGGGACAAGGACGAAGTCGAGGACGTGGACGAGGACTCCAAGTAAGGTGGCAGTGTCGTTGCTCATGGCGGTTCTAAACTTCTAATGCAGTGTCTACCAGATTAGTTGCATAGTTTAATTTCAGGTGTGCTTAGTTTAATTTGAGGGGTGTGTTGTGCTGAGCCCCCAGCAGAACTATGTTATGTTTCTTCTTGTTACTTTAACTCTTCAGTATGTACATACTAGTACTAGTATTTCTTTAATAGAATTTAGCACCCCAATTAAGCACGTACTAGCTTTTTTAATAGTACTATATGCATAATTTGGCGACGACCGCTCTCTATATGGCTAGCTCGACGAGGAGCGTCCCCCGTGCTGTTCTGTACTGTTATTTGGTGCTTGATACGCCGACCCGGTTGCTATATGTCCCACATGTCGGCGACAGGAAGTACATAATTCATGAAAGGGAGCGTTGATGCAGGAGTATACTACAGAATTCATGAAAGGGAGCGACTTAGTTTTGGAAAAATCTGTTGGATAAAAAACATTCGTTTTTCTATTTGATAAGTCTCAGTTCTACTATACTAGTAGTAGTACCATTACATGTTGGATTTCGAGGTGCGTTAGATCACCCGACGCAAGCAGTGTCAAGAGGAAACTAACCAATGCATGTACAAGTTCGTGGAAATTTAGTGGTCACTCATGCATTCGTTCTAATTAATGCCTCGTTAAACATAACTTCTTGAGAAAAACGAGCGTAGTGTGCAAACTACGAAATTAATTCGACCACTCACCGTCTACCTTGGTTGGAGAGATTTTGAAATTGAGCCATAAACTGGAAAGGAGGGAGTAGTAACTTTTGTCTCGATTACTATTTGTGGCCTTGTATAGATGCAAAATGTATTTTTTATAGTGGCCTTGTATAAGTAAATAGAGGGAGTACTAACCAAAGTACGTAGTAGGGATGAGGAGTAAATGGAGGGAGTAGTAAAATTTTCTCCTTGTGCTGCGAGCCACCGCGCGCGTGGGCGAGGGAGCGGGCGTAAAGGCGTACAATAGTACTCCAACTTCACCTCATCCTGCGAGCCACCGCGCCCGTGGGCGGGGGAGACGGTGTACTAAGCAAGTTTCTCCTTGTTCTGCGAGTTGACGGGACACATCGAAACTACTCCAGTGTATAGAGCCTTGCCTCTAAGGTAGGCCCCACATGGTTTGCCTCTTTTTTTAATTTAACATAACGCGTCAAGTCGCAATTTGTTTGTTCACCCGTGGTAGACGATCCTCCCTCCACCAAGTGGACAACCAGTACACGTGCCAAATTACCAAGTGGGCTGCCTTTTTCGTACAGAAATGAGCTCCGCCGTGTACCCGCGCGGGTGTGGTTGGGAACGAGCCGGGAGTACGTGTGCCGCGCATGCACCTCTTCTCTTCGTGCACGTCCCCCACCTACGTGGGTGTATCTGATAGAGATACAAACCTAGACATAATGCGCCGTCCATCCCCATGCCTCCGCCCAGTCCGACCACCAGTCACCACCATGGCACCACGCCCCACTCCTCCTCACCTTATCTCTCATATTTCTCCCTCCATTTTTATATACAAGGGGCCACTATCAAAATTACAATTTGCATATATACAAGGCCACTAACACTAATTGATGCAATATTAATGGTGTGTGCCTCATGGTACTAGAAAAAGGAGGACATTAATTATCCCTTGCATGCATGTGGGAGTTTGTAAAAAAATGCATCTTGATGTTCCGTGTAATGCACGGGCATCTTGCTAGTCCATGAAAACAACACATGGCAAAATTCCACGGCGAACGAGGGACATGAATCTGTTGGGAGGGGCTGTTTGGATCTTGCCTGGGGTAGCCAAAATATTGGTGACCCTTTTGTCCAGCGGTGCCTTTGCCACCGATGAACGAGGAACGGCTCGGTGCTCATGATGTCATGCATCCTCCAGTGCGCACGTTGGAGACGAGCTCGCACAAGCTTTATTTTTTTGTCCCACAACCCCGCCCGAGCCGCTCGCAGACAAACCGACGACCCACAAATTACGCCATCCAACTGTAGCCGCACACATTATGACAGAAACTCAACCAACTGGACGAAATTCACGCAAACACGTAGACAAACTTATATTTCATATAAACAATGACGGAAATCATATAAAATACCGGATTTTCACACAAACATGACGGATTTCATTACATTCAAATGAACTATGCAGTGCTAGTTTTGGAGAGCACTTGTATATAATACCAAGCCTAAATGGTCGCCTGCCGATCGATTTGTGTTCCTCATGTCCGGCAGCACGATCACCGGACTGCCGGGAGCCCCGGAGGTATATGCTTCAGCGCAAAGGATGGCTCGCTTCCCCACTGCCCAACTGATATCATTGGCTGGTGCCGAAGATGATTGTGGCCGGCACCGGTTCGAGTTCATCACCAGCCACTACTTCGCCATGGTCGGCACCGGCTTGAGTTCATCCTAACATTGACCTCTTCCGTGGAGCCCATGCGGGGTCGATGAAGGTCCTCGCAACAAAAGGATCCGGCAAGACACCTGCTGTGTACGCCGGTGTCGCCTCCGTGGCGGCCTTCATGGGACCCAAGCGGCAGTGGCCTCCTGTGTTCTACTTCTCCTTGATGATGGCGGCGGATGCGGAGGCGCTGGCCGCTGACTCATCGCTCTCCGCGCACCCGGCTTTTGTCGATGCTTGCATGGCGCGGCCACCAACATGGGATTCTCGGCCACAGAAACGGGAGACGCGGTATGAGGCGGCGGCGTGGACGGCAGCAACGACGCCCGTGCGCCGCTCCTCATCGAGCTAGCCTGGAGCGGCGAGTTGCTGAACCGCGCGCCGGCTTGGGGCGGCAACTGGCTCCATCGGGCGAGGGGAGGGAGGTGGATCAGCGAGCTGCATAGCTCGTATCCGGTGGGCTACCCAGCCGGCTTGGATGCGGAATAACTACTCTTCGTAAGCCATTGTAAGAGTGGACAAAATGGTGGAGGAGATAGGGGAGCGGCGGAGGTGTGCGATTCTTGGCCGGCGTTTGGCCTCGTTTAAATAGGAGATTAAATAGAAGGTGTACAGGAGGAGCTCGGCCGGCGTTGCGTTTAACGCCGGCCCGGTCATGAATGGACGTGTGTCCAGAGTGGGTTTCTCGGCTTCCACACGGGCGGGTTTCATGGAGGCGTTTGAATGCGGCACGGAGGCGTGTTCAGCCGGGCGTGACGCGAGTGGCGCCCTCGACTCTGACCTAGGACACCACGCCGTTCTTCCACTGACGTGTGGGCTCTTTGGGTGCATGGCCTGTATGTCAGTGACCCAACGCAGGCAGTGCACAGCAGAGCAACCTTTGGTGGGCCAGGGCGGTCAGAAGCAGGCATTTCATAAACCGATGATTGTTCATTGAGTGTGACATCATGTTTTTCATGTAGTTAAGCGTGTGTCTTGCATCATGTGCTATGTGCATGCAGGCGTGCGAGTGTTGCGTGCATGCAAGGGTGCGTTTCAGTGTTGCATGCATGGGTGCGTACGTGTGTGTGTTCGTGAGTGCATGTGTACGTGTTAGTGTTGCACGCCAGCATGCGTGCGTGTGTATGTTATGTGTACGTGTCAGTGTTGCACGCCTACATGCGTGCGTGTCTTGCGTGCGTGCATGTGTACGTGCGGGGTGAGGCTACACGTCAGTCGACTGACTTTTTCATCTCTGGTCATTAGATTTTCTAGCCGTTGGATACGAAATCAAGGGCCTCCAGTTTATCATCAAACTCCACCCCCCCCCCCCGAGCCGCCAGCCACCACCGGCCGAACCGCCCGGCCCCGCCGCCCTCCCCGAAACCACTCCCCACCGCCGGTCCGCGGCCGCACCTTCGAGAGAGTGGACCAGCATATATGATCTTGAGATTTTATGAAGTCACCATAGGTGCCTCATAGTCGAGTGGAACGTCTCCTCCCACTAAACGTACATCGTCGGAAAATACTGAAATTAACACAAGATAAATGTCAGCACCGGGACTTTAACCTTGGTGGGCTCGAGAAACCACTATCCTCTAACCATCCAACCACATGTTGGTTAGCACGACAAAATATATGTGGTGACCGTGATGAGCTTATTCTGAAGTCTAGTGACCATATCGTGCTTTCGCTTCAAATACAATGACGGTAAGTGTCGTCAAGAAAATACGGAGCACGCATCATATGCAAAGTCCGCCAATGTCATCAACAAAATATGGAGACGTATCATGAGCTAGATACCGTTGTACTATTGTATATGCTTATTTTCTTAGTGGCCGATTGCGTGTGTGCTGTGGTGGGCACATCATTTCTAGTTGTGGTGGGTCAACATGAAGACTCATGGGTCGGTTCCATCCTGTGCCACATATAGGTTGGACCGAGACGTGTTATACGGAGACCCATGTGGAGGACTCGGCGTACAACACGTAGCTACCAGAGTCGCGGAGGACTCTATCCCCACTGGTGATAAGCCGACTATATATGATTTGTAACCCTAGGCCCTTAGTATGTTATACAAGCTTGGGGGCTAGTTCGTCGATAGTATACACACACGCACAATGCCTGGTATTCACGTGTACTTTGTACACACCCCTAACACTAATATACAGTACCAGGAGTAGGCTCTTTCTTCAACTGCAAGGGTCCGATCCGAACTAGGGTAAAACTTTGCCTCGTATTACCATCCAGCCTAACAGCCAGGGATATCCTACCGAATGATATGATGAAATCATATCTTCCAACTACTATTAGAGAGGTGTGTCGGCGGGGGGGGGGGGGGGGCAATGTGTGCGAGAGATACGTAGGCACATATATGTGCATATAGAGGGCTAGTAGAGACCGTGCATGTGTATATATGCATGCGAGAGAAATAGTGTTTTCCAACTGAGATTAGTAAAAAGAGTAGTACATAGTAGTCAGAAAGAGAGATAGAGAAACAGAGAGAGCATGTGCGTGAGACAGCCCGACACCCTAAGAGAGATTGTGAGCATGTGTGAAAGAGAAATGCTGATGCATATAAAGTGTGTGCACTTATGTGTTAGATAGAGAGATATATAACACGTTTGTGAGAACGGGGCGAGGCATAGTGCATCTACGTATAAAAGGTGGTTCTACGCATTAAATTAAAATATAAATGGCATTATTATTTTTGGATGAGATCATGAATTTTGCAAAATTGCGTATGGACGAAAATCAGTCTATCAGACACCCATACTCTATTGAATTCTAGCATGTGCATGTGTTTATTTCATGTTATCGATCCATAGAGTGAGTGCGGTTTCAAATACAGGCAATGGATGCTTTTGCAATTCATATATAAACATTAATTAGTGCACTCCATGTTGTTAGTGTGAAGCACTTTATACATTTGTCACTTGCATGGATACATTCCAAATTGCTAGCTACGAAATAAAATACATGTCGAATTCAACATAAAGGGGGTTTCGAAGATTCGAATTCATAGGAAGTGCATTCATCTATTTGAACCTGAGATAATGGCATTTGTAAATCAGATGTAAAAGGGGGCATCAATCTTTGTTGTGAGTTTGAACATGGTATATATATTCATACGCATATCTAACTCTCTTTTTTGCAACCAAGGAGATTATACCTGGAACCATGCATGAACTGAGATAAGTTGCATATTTTTTAATATATACTCATGTACAATGCATATTAAAATGTACCCCCTCCATTCCAAAATAATCGTACCTTTATGATTTTCAAGAGTAAAGAATTGTGAAGTTTGACAAATCCTGAAAGTTTAATTCAAGAGAACCGAAAACGTTAATGCTTCTGCTCCCAAATATTGAATGAAGCGCCAAATAGGCCTCTGGTCACCCGAAACCGTGCGAGACTAATGTTTTGGTGGTAGGAAATTACTGTCCTGACTCTGGCCCGTGTAGCCTATCGGCCCGATGTCCAATGGTCTAAACCGGGGTAGGTTTGTAACTTCACCAAGACGCCAGTCTCAACCGCCTCCGAGAAGCATTCATACGCCATGGGTGCCTAAACACCCATGCGCTCGGCCGAAATCTATCCCGCCCACATTTGGGACACTTGACATGACTGTCCTACAATACATGCTAATGTATTACAGTAGTTCACCAAAATAAGTTATGTATAAACTTTTAACCTACTTTGTTTGTTTTTGTCTCATTAGTAACTCGCTCATACACTAATCTACAAGTTCAAACTTTCAGGAAGCTATGGAACAAATGATTGAACAGCCACAACCACCTGAAGGTGACGAGGCTACTACAGGCACAATGTCACCTCTTGCTGCAGTGCGTCAGTATCTCTCCACTAACAGTGCAAAAGCACCTTCCTGCATAATTCTGTGTTGGTTGTCAAGGTAACCTCGTCCAAATCGCCTACTGAACAAAATCTTCCTGCTAGACAGAGTGATATATCTATGCTCCAGACACAAGTCCAATCCCTAATGGACGTTGTTTCGGAAACAAGAATAGTGGTTGAGAAATGCCGTCAAGATATGAATGGTTTTGAAACCAGACTATCAGACATTCGCTTCGTTGTTGAAGAGCAATGGTTGAAAAAAGGTGGAGATTGTGCTGCTCCATCAGATTCTACAGCCTGAAACATTAGCACTCAGGTCAAATGATATGTGCTTCTATACATCTTATGGTGCTTTTATCTGGAAGGACTGTAAACTTTATGCCAACAGGCCTTTTGTTGTATGATTGGAATTTATTTTGTTGTGATACAACATTTATGATGCTGCCATAGGCTACAGTAATTATTACACTATTTTTGTACAGTGTAGGTTTATCTTAGTAATGTATTCAGACAAAAGCTTCGTAGGAGCCCAACATGGCAACATTCATCGGGCCCATTCCAATTGGGCTAAAAACGATTACGGGCCGAAATTGGCATGTAGCCCACTAAAAATATCTGGGCTTAAATTAGCATAAGCTTTCAAATTTTTCTGCTAGGCCTGTGCCCATAATGGGCCTTTAACATGCCTAAACATAATTTGGGCCCTCAGTAAAAGTAGGCCGTTTATAGGTGTAAATATCTTGAGCCCATAAAAACATGGGCCTTTAAGACCGAAAGTGAGATTGGGCCCTGATTGTGCCAAATAACCCACTGGACTTAGCAGGCCAAAATGGTGGCCCATTTACGATGCGGATATTTGACATGCCGAAATTCGGACGGGCCGTAAATGCACCGACCTAATACACGGGCATTTAACAGGCCGGAACTTCGGTCGGGCTAGATTATCATCATTTTTATATGGGCTGTTAATGGGCCCGATATGACGTTGGGCCACATATGGCCCATGGTTTACGTCCGGCGTTAACGGGCCGAAAATGACAACAGGCCGAAAGTGGCCCAAATCTATAGTGGGCCTCTAACAGGCCGAATGATAGACATGGCCGAATATGACCCAAATCCTTCACGGTCATTTATGGGCCGAAAGTTTTGTGGCCTATAAATGGGCCCAAATGAAGCCGGACCTTTAACAGGCCAAAAATACACCTGGCCGTAATTCGGCCCAATTACTTAGCGCACTGTTAACGGGCCAGAAGTGACCATGCGCCGCATTGATGACAAGTTTAGACCAGGCCGTTGACGAGATGATTTGACAGAGAATGTTGGGCCTTTAGCTGGGACGGCCCATTATGGCCTGCAGAATCTTGTGGGCCTTTAGCTGAGCCGGCCCATTGTGGTCCGCAAAATCTTGTGGGCCTTTAGCTGGGCCGGCCCATTATGGTCCGCTAAATTTTGTGGGCCCTTAGCTGGGCCGGCCTATTATGGTGCGCTAAATCTTATGGGCCTTCGGTTGGGCCGGCCCATTTAAACTTTGTGGGCCACTTTTGGGCTGGTCCACGTGTCAACATATCATAGGCCCATCTCGACCGTTGGATGAGTGACACCTGTGCCAACGCGAAGCTGACATGTGGATCCGTCAGCCAATGAGAATTTTACACGTGGAAAATTGGCATTGGTCATGGCTGTTAACGGGTTATCGGATCCAAAATCCGACCTGATAGCTTAACGGCGTTCCATTACGGTGGATGCCATGTGTCGGTCACCCTTGACGAAAGCACTTCTGTGACGCGCGATTTATCATCATGGAAGTGGACACTTCCGTGATGATAATTTTGGTAATGTCATGGCACACTTCTACGATAGCATATGTATGACTATCTTGATTCTGTCATAAATTTGTCATGGATGTACATGCATGACAAAAAACGTGACCTACTATGACAAACACGTATCATCACGGAAGTGTATTTTTTTTTGTAGTGAAACTGATGGACAAACTGAAGTAGTCAATAGAACATTGTCTACTATGCTTAGGGTTGTTTTGAAGAATAATAAGAAAATGTGGGCAGAATGCTTGCCTCATATTGAATTTGCTTATAATCGTTCATTGCATTCTACTACTAAGATGTGCCCTTTTGAAATTGTGTATGCTTTCCTACCTCGTGCACCTATTGATTTGTTCCCTCTTCCATCTTCGGAGAAGGTTAATTTTGATGCTAAACAACGTGCTGAATTGATTTAAAAAATGCATGAGTTAACTAAGGAAAACATTGAGCATATGAATGCTAAATATAAACTTGCTGGATATAAGGGTAGAAAACATGTTGTGTTTGCACCTGGAGAGCTTGTTTGGTTACATTTGCGTAAGGATAGATTTCCTGATTTGCGCAAATCAAAGCTAATGCCTCGTGCTGATGGTCCTTTTAAGGTGTTGGAGAAAATAAATGATAATGCATATAAACTTGAGCTGCCCGCAGATTTTGGGGTTAGTCCCACTTTTAACATTGCAGATTTGAAGCCTTATTTGGGTGAGGAAGATGAGCTTTCGTCGAGGACGACATGATTTCAAGAAGGGGAGGATGATGAGGACATCAATACCATTGTTACACCCACAACCCGTACTGCTACATATACTGGACCAATTACTAGAGCTTGCGCGCGCCAATTAAATTATCAGGTACTTTCATTTCTTGGTAATGATTCTAATGTTCATGAGAATATGATGCTGCCTAAATTGGATACATTTGTTTTGCTTACAAATGAAGGGCCTAGCTTGGAGAAGGATGAACATTGGAGCACGAACAAGCATGGAGATGATGGCTGCGCAAGGGGAACAAGAACAGAGTTACAACTGATGATTTCAGGACTTTGAAGCCACCATAATGGGTGCATGAAGCCTTGGACGAAATATACAAGATGCCACTTAATAAATTTCTCCCCGAGGCTATTCTAGGTGCTGCGTCACCTTATTATTGGGACAGGCCCATGTAATTTTGAAATACATAAGTATAGGCTATTATTAGAGTCCGTATGTGTGGGCAAAGAAGAGATAGGGTTGGTTTCGGACCCCTTCCCCAAGGGCCACGAAATCCCCCCCCTCTTCCTCCATATATACAGCCCTTAGGGCATCGTTTAGACTTTCGGTTTTGTTTAGATTAAAGTTCTCCATAGCTGCAACTTTGCGTACTTCGTTTGTGTTCAACGACCAGACAAAGACGTCTCAGAACCCCACCTTGATCAATAAAGCTTTCACCTTATATTCGCAATATCCAGATTGCAATCTCAATTTCTTGCTTGTTCTTCGTTTGCTCGCAGGAAACAGACCCTCATGGTCAGGTTGATCGTGCTCCGGCGTGGTCAATAACCTCTCGGAGTTGGTTTAGCGATTGCTAAGGCGCGACATCCTCGCACGTTTGTAGTCGGATCGTCAAAGTCGACTTCCCCCGAAGCGAGATCCATCATCTCATCGAAAGACGGGACACCTTTGCCTTTATCACTTGGGAAGTGCACCTTTTGCACCGACTGAGTGTCTTTTCTTGGCTATGTTGTTACTCCACAGGGAATTGAAGTTGATAAAGCCAAGATTGAAGATATTGAGAGTTGGCCGCAGCCCAAAATGGTCACACATGTGAGGAGTTTTCTTGGCCTCGCTGGATTCTATAGGCGTTTTGTGAGAGATTTCAGCACCATTGCTGCACCTCTCAATGAGCTTACAAAGAAAGATCTGCCTTTTGTTTGGGGTACCGCACAGGAAGAAGCCTTCACGGTATTGAAAGATAAGTTGACACATGCTCCTTTACTTCAACTTCCTGATTTTATTAAGACTTTTGATCTTGAATGTGATGCTAGTGGAATTGGATTAGGAGGTGTGTTATTACAAGATGGCAAACCTATTGCATTCTTTTCTAAAAAATTGAGTGGGCCTAGTCTGAATTATTCTACTTATGATAAAGAATTATATGCTCTTGATCGGACTTTAGAAACATGGCAACATTATTTATGGCCCAAAGAATTTGTTATACACTCTGATCATGAATCATTGAAACATATTAGAAGTCAAGCTAAACTGAATCGTGGACATGCTAAATGGGTTGAATTCATTGAGACTTTCCCTTATGTCATTAAACACAAGAAGGGAAACTAAAATGTTATTGCTGATGCATTGTCTCGTCGCTATACTACGCTTTCACAACTTGACATCAAAATATTTGGTTTGGAGACCATCAGAGATCAATATGTGCATGATGCTGATTTTAAAGAAGTAATGCAGAATTGTAAAGAAGGAAGAATGTGCAACAAGTTCGTCGTTAATGATGGATTTGTGTTTCGTGCTAACAAGCTATGCAATCCAGCTAGCTCCATTCGTCTTTTGTTGTTGCAGGAGGCGCATAGAGGAGGATTAATGGGACACTTTGGCGTGAAGAAGACGGAGGACGTCCTTGCTACACATTTCTTTTGGCCAAAGATGAGAGGGGATGTTGAGCGTTTTATTGCTCGCTGCACTACATGTCAAAAAGCTAAGTCACGACTCAATCCTCATGGTTTATATATGCCTTTGCCTGTACCTAGTATTCCTTGGGAGGATATATCTATGGACTTTGTTTTAGGTTTACCTCGAACAAAGAAGAGGAGGGATAGCATATTTGTTGTCGTGGATAGATTCTCGAAAATGGCACACTTTATACCATGTCATAAAAGCGATGATGCTGTTAATGTTGCTGATTTGTTCTTTCCGGAAATTATTCGCCTGCATGGTGTGCCAAATACTATTGTTTCAGATCATGATACTAAATTTCTTAGCCACTTTTGGAGATGTTTATGGGCTAGGGGACTAAACTGCTTTTTAGTACTACTTGTCACCCCCAAACTGATGGACAAGCTGAACTAGTCAATAGAACATTGTCTGCTATGCTTAGGGCTGTTTTGAAGAATAATAAGAAAATGTGGGAGGAATGCTTGCCTCATATTGAATTTTCTTATAATTGTTCATTGCATTCTACTACTAAGATGTGCCCTTTTGAAGTTGTGTATGGTTTCCTACCTCGTGCACCTATTGATTTTTTGTCTCTTCCATCTTCGGAGAAGGTTAATTTTGATGCTAAACAACATGATGAATTAATTTAAAAAATGCATGAGTTAACTAAGGAAAACATTGAGTGTATGAATGCTAAATATAAACTTGCTGGAGATAAGGGTAGAAAACATGTTGTGTTTGCACCTGGAGATCTTGTTTGGTTACATTTGCGTAAGGATAGATTTCCTGATTTGCGCAAATCAAAGCTAATGCCTCGTGCTGATGGTCCTTTTAAGGTGTTGGAGAAAATAAATGATAATGCATATAAACTTGAGCTGCCTGCAGATTTTGCGGTTAGTCCCACTTTTAACATTGCAGATTTGAAGCCTTATTTGGGTGAGGAAGATGAGCTTCCGTCGAGGACGACTTCATTTCAAGAAGGGGAGGATGATGAGGACATCAATACCATTGTTACACCCACAGCCCCTACTTCTACATATACTGGACCAATTACTAGAGCTCGCGCACGCCAATTAAATTATCAGGTACTTTCGTTTCTTGGTAATGATTCTAATATTCATGAGAATATGATGCTGCCTAAATTGGATACATTTGTTTTGCTTACAAATGAAGGGCCTAGCTTGGAGAAGGATGAACATTGGAGCAAGAAAAGCATGGAGATGCTGGCATGTGCAAGGGGACCAAGAACGGAGTTACAAGTGATGATTTCAGGACTTTGAAGCCACCATAATGGGTGCATGAAGCCTTGGACGAAATATACAAGATGCCATTTCATAAATTTCGTCCTGAGGCTATTCTAGGTGCTGCGTCAGCTTATTATTGGGTCAGGCCCATGTAATTTCGAAATACATAAGTATAGGCTATTTTTAGAGTCCGTATGTGTTGGGAAACAAGAGATAGAGGTTGATTTCGGACCCCTCCACCAAGGGCCACGAAATTCCCCCCTCTTCCTCCATATATACGGCCCTTAGGGCATCGTTTAGACTTTGGGTTTTGTTTAGATTAAAAGTTCGCCATAGCTACAACTTCGCGTACTTCGTTTGTGTTCAACGACCAGACAAAGGCGTCATAGAACCCCACCTTGATCAATAAAGCTTTCATCTTATATTCGCAATATCTAGATTGCAATCTCAGTTTCTTGCTTGTTCTTTGTTTGCTCGCAGGAAACAGACCCTCGTGGTCAGGTTGATCGTGCTCCGGCGTGGTCAATAACCTCTCGGAGTTGGTTTAGCGATTGCTAAGGCGCGACGTCCTCCCACGTTCGTAGTCGGATCGTCAAAGTCGACTTCCACCAAAGTGAAATTCATCATCTCATCGAAAGTCGGGACACCTTTGCCTCTATCAAGTGGTATCAGATTTCCAGGTTGCTTGGTGAGATTTTACAGTTTTTTGTAGTTTAGATTGAGTCGGTTCTTCATACCTACAGTCCACGAAAAAGCCACAAAAAAATTAGGGTTAGTTCATCATATCCGAACCAATCTGAGCCTTTGCATAATCTTTTTAGGGTTTTGCTTTGTTGAATTTGCGGTTGCATCGTCGTGTCTGGTTGCTGGTCTTAGCGTCTAGTTCTTTAGAGTTTCGAGTTCTGTCACAGTTTGTCACGCCGCCGCCGCACCATCTTCATCGTTGTTGCCATATACCACCACCGCTGCCATATCCAACCAACGATGCCTTATACTACCACCGATCCATATCTATATACCACCACCGCTGCCATATCCTACCACCATATATCCACCACCAATCCGAGTTCTTTTCGTAGTACGTTTGTTTCGAGATCCATCTAATTTCCGATTCGTGTTTCCTTGCCTGAGTAGGTTTCGGAAAAAAAGAGTCCGGAGACCCTCGGGCAGTTTTTAGGCCAAAATTTCGATGACCGAAAATATTTTTTCCCTATCCTATTTTTGGGTCCCCAGGAGTGTTTTGAGACATTCGCCATCATAGTGATTTTTTGTCGCACTTTTTCATCGTCGCTGCCCTGATTTCCGAAAAAAAAATTGTCAAAAAAAATTCGTGCCCATCTTGTCAGTTTGACCTGGGAAGAGTTTTGAGACACTCGCCATTATAGTGATTTTTTGCAAAAAAAAAGAGCAGCGCAAAAAAAAAGAGCAGCCCAAAAAAAGAGCGATTTTTTTCCACAGTGTGCTTTTCCCTTGTTTAAGTGCAGCGCCGTGATTTTGTTAGTGTTCTAGACTCGCGTCTCTAGCACGGTCTAGCCTAGGACCAGCACAGTACCGTCGTTGAGCGTTTATTCAACTTTGCATCTCTGAATTGATTATTGCTGATCCTTTTTGCTAGCATATTATAAGCTTTCCCAGCTCCACATACATCTACGTCATGTGTTTGACTCTCCCTGTAATCGCTCTATCCAAGCTTTGAGAGTTTTGACTACAACGGTTGCCGATCACCGCCTGCTGCTGGGTAAGAACTGGCAAGAATTTGAGTTTTGCTTGACGGATTTGTGACACCTACCACCACCACTTGTTAGTAGTCTGTAGGATCATATTCTTGTGTGTTTCTAGTGCTGCTAACCATGCCAGGATCACAAGCCAACGAGATTGACTAGGAGAACTTAACGAACAAGGAGCTTCATGATAAGTTTCAGCAAATGATGACTGAACAGGTGCAAGATGTGCTGAACAATTTTGAAGAGGCCATGGAGAAGATCACTGGCCTTGAGACGACGTTTGAAACAAAGCTCGATAATAGATTTAATGAACTGCTTGCGCGTCTTCCATCGGCTGCACCTGCTGCACCTCTGCAACAACAACAACAACAACTACCTCCACGTCGCAAAACAGCCCTCCGCCGAGCGAGCCATGTCCTTCTTCAGCCTAGCCAAACTGTTGGTGCTGCTATTGATACTTCTGTGGCTCCTGCTGCTGATGCGGAGGATGATTATGCGGGAGATTACAAGGATGAGGTTGATCAAAATCAGAACTACGTGCAACCACCAGCACCACAACCACCAGGTCGTCCACATGCAAATAATCACAATGGTAGGGCTCTCCCTCAGGTACGAGATCATGACCATCTTCCTAAACTGAAATTGAATATTCCACCATCTGAGGGTAGATATGTTCCTGATATATATCTTACTTGGGAGTTAGAAACTGAACAACGATTTACATGTTTACAATATCCTGAGGAGAGACGTGTTGATGAGGACATATATACAATTGTTACACCCACAGCCCCTGCTGCTATACATACTGGACCAATTACTAGAGCTCGCGCACGCCAACTAAATTACCAGGTACTTTCGTTTCTTGGTAATGATTCTAATGTTCATGAGAATATGATGCTGCCTAAATTGGATACATTTGTTTTGCTTAGAAATGAGGGGCCTAGCTTGGAGAAGGATGAACATTGGAGCAAGAACAAGCATGGCGATGATGGTATGCATAAGGGGACCAAGAACGGAGTTACAAGTGATGATTTCAGGACTTTGAAGCCACCATAATGGGTGCATGAAGCCTTAGATGAAATATACAAGATGCTACTTCATAAATTTCGTCCTGAGGCTATTCTAGGTGCTGCGTAAGCTTATTATTGGGCCAGGCCCATGTAATTTCGAAATACATAAGTATAGGCTATTTTTAGAGTCCGTATGTGTTGGGAAACAAGAGATAGAGGTTGATTTCGGACCCCTCCACCAAGGGCCACGAAATTCCCCCCTCTTCCTCCATATATACGGCCCTTAGGGCATCGTTTAGACTTTGGGTTTTGTTTAGATTAAAAGTTCGCCATAGCTGCAACTTCGCGTACTTCGTTTGTGTTCAATGACCAGACAAAGGCGTCACAGAACCCCACCTTGATCAATAAAGCTTTCACCTTATATTCGCAATATCCAGATTGCAATATCAGTTTCTTGCTTGTTCTTCGTTTGCTCGCAGGAAACAGACCCTCGTGGTCTGGTTGATCGTGCTCCGGCGTGGTCAATAACCTCTCGGAGTTGGTTTAACGATTGCTAAGGCACGACGTCCTCCCACGTTCATAGTCGGATCGTCAAAGTCGACTTCCACCAAAGCGAAATTCATCATCTCATCGAAAGACGGGACACCTTTGCCTCTATCAAGTGGTATCAGATTTCCAGTTTGCTCGGTGAGATTTTACAGTTTTTTGTAGTTTAGATCGAGTCTGTTCTTCATACCGACAGTCCACGAAAAAGCCACAAAAAAATTTAGGGTTAGTTCATCATATCCGAACCAATCTGAGCCTTTGCATAATCTTTTTAGGGTTTTGCTTTGTTGAATTTGCGGTTGCATCGTCGTGTCTAGTTGCTGGTCTTAGCGTCTAGTCTTTTAGAGTTTCGAGTTCTGGTCATAAGTTGTCACGCTGCCATCGCACCATCATCATCGCCCCTGCCACCTACCACCACCGCTCCGAATCCGTATCCATATACCACTGTCACATCCCTAGCCTCTGGTAATGCTTTAGGCTAGCTTCATGTGTGCATCATATTTAAATTTATGAAATTTGAACTGAGGAATTCAGAAGCCTCAAAACCCAAATTAAAAGAAGGGCAAGCACCCTTTGAATTGCATTCTGTGAATCCAAAATGCCCTAAAAATAGTTTTGTGAATTTTGGCAAGAGTTATATATCAAACCAGAATTCTGGAATATTTTTAAGGAATTATTTGGTCTCTGAATTTAAATCAATAATCTATTTGAATTTGGGGATATATTCATAATATATAATGAATATATTTTCAAATGCTTTGAAATGTTTTATGTACTTTTGGATTAGTCCAGAGAGGTAACATAAAATATTTCAGAATGTTTTGGCACTGTATGAAATTATTTTGAATTTGAAAACAGTGGCCAACTAAAATAAAAAGGGAAACAGAACAAAAAAAAATAAAAAAAAATAAAAAGAGCAAAGCCTACCTGGCCTTACCGTGCAGCCCACAAGAGCTGGCCCAGCTCCCCAGCCGGCCCAGCCCACCTCCTCCCCCTTGTCCTCTTCCTCCTCTGCCAGGAGGACGAGCAGAGGCGAGGCGTGGCGCGCGCCGACGCCGGCCACCTCCTGCTTCGCGCTGGAGGCCCCCCCTTCGAGCCTATCCATACGTGGAGACGCCACGCAGCCGCCCGGAGCCGTCCAGCCCTCCCTCTCTTCCCCTGGACCCCGTTCCCTCCTCTGCTTCCCTCCCGCGCACACCACCGAGCGGAGCTCGTCGCCACCGACGCCGTTCGCCGCGGCCACCGTCCCCCTCTCGCCTCCCCGACGCCTCCCAGAGCTCCGCAGTGCCCCCCTCGACCTCCTCGACGTCTCACGCGACCAGAAGGGCCCCGAGCAGCCGCCATCGTCATCATCCCCAAGCTCCGGCCCCGGCGCCGTTTTCCGACGAATTAGGCCACTCCGGCGCGCCCCCGAGCCCACTGACCCTCCCTACAGCTCCGCGGTGAGCCTCCGTGCAGAACCCCTCTCTCTCCCCTCGCGTTTGCGAGCTCTAGGCCATAGCTCCGCCGCGGCCGAAGCTCGCCGCCGCCGTGCCTCGTCGCCGTCGTGGCCAGAGCCACTGGAGCTCCCACCTGAGTGCACCATCGTGCTCAGACCGTCTCCACAAGTCCGTAGCACGCCCCAGCTCGCCTTTCTGTGCCCCCTAGCTCTCGCTCGCGTCTCGCCCGAACTCCGTCCGCCGCCGCGAGCTCGCCTCCGGCGAACCTCGGCCACCCCCGCACCTCCCGTTGGTCCCCCTAGATGCGCACGGGCGCGGGCTACCTCCTGGTGCCCTTGGCGCGTTGATCCGATGCCCCTAGCGCAAGTCCGGTGTTCCCCCGCCGTGCGGAATGGTCGCCGTCGGCGAAACTCCGGCGACTGCCAATGTGGCACGCTTAATTAGCACTAACGACCACACTAAACACCCCCACAGCCACTGACAGTGGGCCCCACCCCTGGTCAAACCCCAGTCAGCGCTGGGTTTGACCGGGATTAACTCCTGTGTCACTGACGTGTGGACCCCACACGTCAGGTTTGACCCTGACCGACCCCTGTTGACTTGCTGACGCAAGCATGACGCAGTGCTGATGTCATAACTCATTTTCTGGATTTAATTTAATTCTGAAATTCCAGAAAATGCCTAAAACTTCTAAAAATCATAGAAATTCAACCGTAAGTCCAAATTAAATAATTTATATATGAAAAATTATCAGAAAAATTCAAGGAATCCATCTGTACCATTTTCATGCATGTTAGAACAACTTATAGCTGCTGTTTAGCACAAATCATATAAAGGGCATTTAAATAATCACATATGGAGTTTGAATTTGAATCTTGTATTCAAACCAACTTCATTTAATCTGTTGCTAGTTGCATTAGCCCAAAACACATTCATTTTGCCATGTCATGATCATGCATCATATTGTGCATTGCATTGATTGTGTTCCTTTCTGTGTTGCCGGTATTTGTCCCCTCTCGATAGACGTGATACCGATGATGTGATCGTTGACACTGATGAAGACTCAATGTTATCTTCAGAAGTGCCAGGCAAGCAAAACCCCCTTGTTCATTCCGATAAAATCCCACTCTCTCGCTCCTGCTCTCTTTTACTGCATTAGGACAACAACGACATATTTGATACTTGCTGCGGTAGCTGAACCCCTTTATCCTTTGCATGACCTGTCATTGCCACAGTAAATAGATGAAACCCACTAGCATGAGTAGGAGTTGTTTGAGCCCTGTTGTGCCTACTCATTCATGCTTGTTTGTCATGCCTGCTACTGCTTAGAGTTGAGTCAGGTCTGATTCATCGGGGATGAATCAGAGGCGTGTGAACATGTCCTATTGTGTGTGAGCTAAGTGTGTGAACACGATTTGGTAAAGGTAGCGGTGAGAGGCCATGTAGGAGTACATGGTGGGTTGTCTCATTGCAGCCGTCCTCAGGAACTGAGTTCTGTGTTTGTGATCCATGACCAGCTGCTACCACACATTGGAATGCTTAAGTGCCCCTCTCGACTTATTAATCAACATGATCTCTGTCCAGGAGTTGCAACTAGTTTCTGGTGTTTGTAGGTAGTGTTAGTAGTCTACCAAGTGGCACCCGGTACAGGTGGGCTTGGGACAGACTAGGCACAGTGGCCCGGTGTACCAAGTGGCACCCGGTTGGTGGGCTTGGGAACCCTGCACACATCGTTTGGGGCCGTAAGCGACACCCCGGCCGGATCTCCTTGCGGATGGAACCCGAATAGGCGATAAACCTGGACTAGAGACTTGTTCGGTTAGTCAGGTCGTGGCCGACTCCCTCGCCCGGCTTCCGCTTGAAGGTTGCCGAGGTACATGACGTGTACAGGGCGGTAAGTGGCGAGAGCGTGTGTGAAGAAGTACACCCCTGCAGGGTTAACATCATCTATTCGAATAGCCGGATTCCTCGGATATGGAAACTTGGACCCCTTGTACAGTTCATAGACAAGTGAAAGTGGATACTCTAAAATACGCAAGATAAGCGTGAGTGCTATGGATGGCGTTCTCGTAGGGAGACGGGAGCGGATCCATAGTGGTGTATTGATATGGTGAATATGTGGACTCGTGTGCGCCACTTCAAAAGAGTTACTTGCAGTCGTAGTTCAGGATAGCCACCAAGTCAAAGCTGGCTTGCTGCAGTCAAACCCTACCATCCCCTTTGTTGATAATGATGCATATGTAGATAGATCTGATGTAAGTCTTGCTGGGTACATTTGTACTCACGTTTGCCTATTTTATGTTTTTGCAGAGAGACTTCAGTCTCACTAGTAGTTCCGCTTGGACTTCGACGTTTAGCTTGATACCTCAGCTACGATCTTGTGCCCTCGGCAGGATCTGGTAGATAGTCAGGCTTCTCAGCCTTTTTCATTTATAGATGTCTGTACTCAGACATGATAGCTTCCGCTTGTGCTTTGACTTGTATGCTCTAATTGTTGGGTCGTGAGACCCATGTTTGTAATGTCTCGCTCCTCGGAGCCTAATGAATAATTACGTGAGTCGTAGAGTCATGTTGTGATGCCATGTTGTATTTGCACATATCGAGCATATTGTGTGTATGTTATTGAAATGCTTGGTATGTGTGGGATCTGACCATCTAGTTGTTATCTTTAGTAGCCTCTCTTACCGGGAAATGTCTCCTAGTGTTTCCACTGAGCCATGGTAGCTTGCTACTGCTCCGGAACACTTAGGCTGGCCGGCATGTGTCCTTCTTCGTTCCTGTGTCTGTCCCTTCGGGGAAATGTCACGCTTTGAGTACCGGAGTCCTGTTAGCCGCTACAGCCCGGTTTACCGGAGTCCTGCTAGCCCAGTGCTACAGCCCGGACCCACTTGCTGATGACCGACACGTTCGAAGCTGGGTCATGGATGCCTGTCCCTGTAAGTCTGTGCCACTTTGGGTTTACGACTAGTCATGTCAGCCCGGGCTCCTTATCATATGGATGCTAGCGACACTATCATATACGTGAGCCAAAAGGCGCAAACGGTCCCGGGCAAAGGTAAGGCGACACCCGTGGGGATACCGTGCGTGAGGCCGCAAAGTGATATGAGGTGTTACCGGCTAGATCGATGTGACATCGAGCCGGGGTCCTGACAGCGTTGGTATCAGAGCTTGACTGCCTGTAGGATTACCAAGCCAAACTGGTCGAAGTTGAGTCTAGAAATTCTTTAGTTATATAAGGGAATTGATTGTGGGATGGAACGTAAGGCTCTTTTTACTCCTTATACCTCATGGCCTTCTGATCTGAGTCATCATCTTCTCTTCTACGGGGATTAAGAACTAGGCTATCTCTTTTTCCCATTAGGATCACGTGTTACTAGTCCGCAGACTTAAAGGTTGTTGGATTAAGCCTCAGTTCAGTTTCTACCTCTGTATGTTAATTGCTGATCTCGAAACCTTGATATTGTGCTTCTGAGTGGTTATGCCACCATTTTTGTGAATGTCTCAAATTTTTTCTGAGCATTTACAGCCGTTATGCTGTCCGAGTCATCCCAGGTTTCCAAATAGTCTGATGCATTTGCAAAATCCTTTCCCTCTGGTTTCGATGTTCCTTCATGCCAGCTCAATCACACTAATTGTTGAGTTGAGGTATTCTATTGCCTTGACATTATGTTGGAGTTACTATTATGACCCTAGGTGTCTCAGGGGATCATCTAGTAGTCTAGCCATGATTTATGTTCCAGTGTGATGACTCTGGCCATCATTATCGAAAGCATCCCGTGATGCCATTTAGTAGTAGGTATTCTATCCCTGGGTTTTGAACCCGAGATTCACCCTACTTGCTTCATGTTGATAGTTTTGCTCGTTCCTTTAGGTTATTAGTAACCTTGCATTAGTCCTCGAAGTCCGTGGTATCTTCTTCTTCCAAATACCATGAACTACTTATGGCAGATGTTTATTGGATCAAAAAAAATCACAATTAGAGTACTCTTGAGGAGTTCTCCATTCATAAATCGTGACTCTGCCAGCTCAACCTTTCTGCATGGGTTATCCGGAAGAATTATGTTGAACTTTGTTCGGCATACCAACCCATGTATCCACAACCCAGAAAGTTATATGTTCTTTTGAGTTGTCTCTCTTTAGTTGCATTCTGACCCTCGTCTATCAATTGATAGTCAAGAGTATGCGTGCGTTCATCTATCGATGCCTATCACTCTTGTGGTCCGTCAAGCCATTCTATCGCAGAATGACTAGGAGAAACAAACTCCAGTACCTCTTCCATATCCAGGATTGGGTCAAAGTAGTTGTATTCCGCAGATCAAATGCCAATCCAGCTTTTGGTTCTGTTCTACCTTGGAGTATTACCCCCTTTATGTCAGAATTGTCATGAGAACTGCACCAACTCTCATGAATTTTGCCGTAGTGATACTTCTCACCATCATTAGTCATTCCTCGACCCTCGTGTTGATGCAACCGGAATACCGACAAATGAATTGTGATGTGTGAAATCCATACTCCCAGCAACCTCGTTGTTTGGTAGTTAAGGGACAATAATTTCATTTTTAGTGTGTTGGTTATTGAATCATCATTCTAAGATTGATCGTGCTACCTAGTCCATTCTCCTGGTTCACTCCTCGATCGATGAGTTAGGATTATTTCAAATTCTTGCTCTATTGATCATATCGTCTTGCCCTGAAAAGCAAGATTGTTCTCGAGCTTAGTAACATACCGGTGGCTCGTGATTTTCTGAATATCTTCTCAGAAGTATTACCAGGTTGTCACCTGACCGCTATGTTGAGCTCGTGATCAAGTTGGTTTCTTGTGAACCACCTTCTCTCCAAGAATCGGTGTTAGATATCCCTGAGCTAGTTGGTTAAGCTAAACAATAACTTGGAGGGTTGGAAGATAAAAGCTTGCCTGACTTAGTTCGTTCCAAAGGGATATTCTTGTGTAGTGTGTATCGAAGAAAGATGATATCTTCATCGATTGGTCCCTGTGATCAGTTGCTGGACCTATTGTCTTATCAATCCTTTGATTTGAGTGTGGGCTATCGTCAAATCAAGTCAGAACCAACGATGTTCGTAATGTTGTCTTACTCGTGGTTGATCCCTCGAGCATACACCATTATACCTTTTGGGGCTGACCAATGCTATCACCGTGTTCACACGATGGTGGAAGTCCAGTGATATGGAAATTCCGATGAGTTGTTGTTGAGCCCATTAACAACATTCTTATCTCCTCCATGATGTTGTTGAACATTAAGTTAGTGTTGGAAACTTTTGAAAGCATTTTCTTCATGCCCCGTTCATGAAGTATATGTTGGATAAAAGAAGTGACTTCCTTTGATTCACGTGCATTTGATGTAAGTTGCCGACGTGAATTCGAGAAAGCATGTTTTTGCCTCCTCTGGAACCATCCCAAGTCAGTCATGCACGTGCGAAGAATTCTGTGGTCTGTTAGACTGATCATCTTCATTCCATATGTATATCCCAGCACACCAAGCCACTGATTGACTTGTTCAAGGAAAAGAAGTCTATGCTTGGGATCTAATCCATGGACTTGCGTAAAGACTTCGATATCCTCGATGATGGCTCCCAACCAGAACTCGGTAGTGTTTTATTGTAAGACTACCATGTGGGCATGCTTGTCTGGAACAACGTGTTCACATGTTTGTAGCAGAACTAGCTCATGTTTTGGAGCTTGCTATCGTAGTTCATTTCCCGAGAATCTCGCAATGTCATCTCGTTGATTTGTGTTACAAACTTTCATTTTTCTTCCTAGACTCGACGATCTGGAATATCCTGACACCAACCAGATCTGAGTCTCAGGCAGATATGATGGTTGGAACATTTCCCAAGAACTATAATATTGGTCCCTCGATAACCGGTAAAGTGGATGTCGTGGCCAACACACCCCACCGGAAGACCTATTATTGCAGTATCTTGATTGAAGAAGTTGGCCACCTCCCCATAAGGATTTCGTAGGATTTACCTCCGTAACTGTTCCTTATGGATTCTATTGCTCCCGAAGTCCGACCTTTTACTTGATGTTCTAGATATCAAACCATATCTATGGGTGTATTACGCTAGCACATTAAGGAGAACATTAGAAGCGGAGTGCTAAATGTCTCTCGGTCGATCATCCAGATTTTATTTTCTTGGCCTCGCCAAGGGTGAAATCTGAGAAAGTGTTATCTTCCTTTGCATCTGCATCATCCATCATCATTCATCATGGTAGCAAGTTGTGTTGCCAGGATCCTGGACACGGATGTTGGTAAAACTTTGATGAATATGGAAGTGCTCAAGTTCTTGAGAGCACGCACAAGCGCTACGTGTTATCATCGGCACTAACCGAGATTGCTCTCAGTTTCCTCGGCAATGCTATGATCTTCTCAAACGGTGAATTCACTCTCTATTGTTGGGTTCTTCCCCAGTTACCAGAATCATTCCCAGCATTTGCATTTTGTTCCTAGCTTGCACCGCCAATGTGCCATTCTACCATGGGTCTCTTCCACCTCCGGTGATAAGCAGATTCATCCATTACGTTGTCTTCAACAAGGTAATCCACATCATCCAAGTCTGAGTATGCCATTCTACCGACTCCCTCCAAACGATCGTTGTGAATTGCCTTATGCTGGTATGAAGAGTTTCAATGATCTTTAAATCAAAGGTAATTCTTTTTGCCACTTAAGATAATACCCTACGATCACCCTCCTCCAGGATGTTTCATCGTGGTATCATGGCAACTCAACTCCTCGCTACGTTGACAATCGTTTACCACCTTCTTAAGCGTGAAATTGTTGTCTACCTAGTGAACCCTCGTCATCTGTTCCACTCCATCCCTCTAGAGGTGTGCTTCGTCTCTCAGCTCGAGAGATATTGTTATGTCTCATTCCGTGAGTTGTTCGATCTTCGAGAAGATCGACCCTTCTAGAGTCTCCTTCTTCCCCCCCTGTCATGTTGATAGGATTTCTCAGAGCAAGACGACAAGACAAAGATGGTGTTCAAATCAACGTTCAACTGAAGGGCACCCTGGATCGTGAAGATTGTACTAGTTGCGTTACCCCTTCACCTTACCCTACGCTTGAATCTCGAGACGAGATTCTTGTTTAGTGGGGGTGAGTTGTCACATCCCTAGCCTCTGGTAATGCTTTAGGCTAGCTTCATGTGTGCATCATATTTAAATTTCTGAAATTTGAACTGAGGAATTCAGAAGCCTCAAAACCCAAATTAAAAGAAGGGCAAGCACCCTTTGAATTGCATTCTGTGAATCCAAAATGCCCTAAAAATAGTTTTGTGAATTTTGGCAAGAGTTATATATCAAACCAAAATTCTGGAATATTTTTAAGGAATTATTTGGTCTCTGAATTTAAATCAATAATCTATTTGAATTTGGGGATATATTCATAATATATAATGAATATATTTTCAAATGCTTTGAAATGTTTTATGTACTTTTGGATTAGTCCAGAGAGGTAACATAAAATATTTCAGAATGTTTTGGCACTGTATGAAATTATTTTGAATTTGAAAACAGTGGCCAACTAAAATAAAAAGGGAAACAGAACAAAAAAAAATAAAAAAAATAAAAAGAGCAAAGCCTACCTGGCCTTACCGTGCAGCCCACCAGAGCTGGCCCAGCTCCCCAGCCGGCCCAGCCCACCTCCTCCCCCTTGTCCTCTTCCTCCTCTGCCAGGAGGACGAGCAGAGGCGAGGCGTGGCGCGCGCCGACGCCGGCCACCTCCTGCTTCGCGCTGGAGGCCCCCCCTTCGAGCCTATCCATACGTGGAGACGCCACGCAGCCGCCCGGAGCCGTCTAGCCCTCCCTCTCTTCCCCTGGACCCCGTTCCCTCCTCTGCTTCCCTCCCGCGCACACCACCGAGCGGAGCTCGTCGCCACCGACGCCGTTCGCCGCGGCCACCGTCCCCCTCTCGCCTCCCCGACGCCTCCCAGAGCTCCGCAGTGCCCCCCTCGACCTCCTCGACGTCTCACGCGACCAGAAGGGCCCCGAGCAGCCGCCATCGTCATCATCCCCAAGCTCCGGCCCCGGCGCCGTTCTCCGACGAATTCGGCCACTCCGGCGCGCCCCCGAGCCCACTGACCCTCCCTACAGCTCCGCGGTGAGCCTCCGTGCAGAACCCCTCTCTCTCCCCTCGCGTTTGCGAGCTCTAGGCCATAGCTCCGCCGCGGCCGAAGCTCGCCGCCGCCGTGCCTCGTCGCCGTCGTGGCCAGAGCCACTGGAGCTCCCACCTGAGTGCACCATCGTGCTCAGACCGTCTCCACAAGTCCGTAGCACGCCCCAGCTCGCCTTTCTGTGCCCCCTAGCTCTCGCTCGCGTCTCGCCCGAACTCCGGCCGCCGCCGCGAGCTCGCCTCCGGCGAACCTCGGCCACCCCGCACCTCCCGTTGGTCCCCCTAGATGCGCACGGGCGCGGGCTACCTCCTGGTGCCCTTGGCGCGTTGATCCGATGCCCCTAGCGCAAGTCCGGCGTTCCCCCGCCGTGCGGAATGGTCGCCGTCGGCGAAACTCCGGCGACTGCCGATGTGGCACGCTTAATTAGCACTAACGACCACACTAAACACCCCCACAGCCACTGACAGTGGGCCCCACCCCTGGTCAAACCCCAGTCAGCGCTGGGTTTGACCGGGATTAACTCCTGTGTCACTGACGTGTGGACCCCACACGTCAGGTTTGACCCTGACCGACCCCTGTTGACTTGCTGACGCAAGCATGACGCAGTGCTGATGTCATAACTCATTTTCTGGATTTAATTTAATTCTGAAATTCCAGAAAATGCCTAAAACTTCTAAAAATCATAGAAATTCAACCGTAACTCCAAATTAAATAATTTATATATGAAAAATTATCAGAAAAACTCAAGGAATCCATCTGTACCATTTTCATGCATGTTAGAACAACTTATAGCTGCTGTTTAGCACAAATCATATAAAGGGCATTTAAATAATCACATATGGAGTTTGAATTTGAATCTTGTATTCAAACCAACTTCATTTAATCTGTTGCTAGTTGCATTAGCCCAAAACACATTCATTTTGCCATGTCATGATCATGCATCATATTGTGCATTGCATTGATTGTGTTCCTTTCTGTGTTGCCGGTATTTGTCCCCTCTCGATAGACGTGATACCGATGATGTGATCGTTGACACTGATGAAGACTCAATGTTATCTTCAGAAGTGCCAGGCAAGCAAAACCCCCTTGTTCATTCCGATAAAATCCCACTCTCTCGCTCCTGCTCTCTTTTACTGCATTAGGACAACAACGACATATTTGATACTTGCTGCGGTAGCTGAACCCTTTATCCTTTGCATGACCTGTCATTGCCACAGTAAATAGATGAAACCCACTAGCATGAGTAGGAGTTGTTTGAGCCCTGTTGTGCCTACTCATTCATGCTTGTTTGTCATGCCTGCTACTGCTTAGAGTTGAGTCAGGTCTGATTCATCGGGGATGAATCAGAGGCGTGTGAACATGTCCTATTGTGTGTGAGCTAAGTGTGTGAACACGATTTGGTAAAGGTAGCGGTGAGAGGCCATGTAGGAGTACATGGTGGGTTGTCTCATTGCAGCCGTCCTCAGGAACTGAGTTCTGTGTTTGTGATCCATGACCAGCTGCTACCACACATTGGAATGCTTAAGTGCCCCTCTCGACTTATTAATCAACATGATCTCTGTCCAGGAGTTGCAACTAGTTTCTGGTGTTTGTAGGTAGTGTTAGTAGTCTACCAAGTGGCACCCGGTACAGGTGGGCTTGGGACAGACTAGGCACAGTGGCCCGGTGTACCAAGTGGCACCCGGTTGGTGGGCTTGGGAACCCTGCACACATCGTTTGGGGCCGTAAGCGACACCCCGGCCGGATCTCCTTGCGGATGGAACCCGAATAGGCGATAAACCTGGACTAGAGACTTGTTCGGTTAGTCAGGTCGTGGCCGACTCCCTCGCCCGGCTTCCGCTTGAAGGTTGCCGAGGTACATGACGTGTACAGGGCGGTAAGTGGCGAGAGCGTGTGTGAAGAAGTACACCCCTGCAGGGTTATCATCATCTATTCGAATAGCCGGATTCCTCGGATATGGAAACGTGGACCCCTTGTACAGTTCATAGACAAGTGAAAGTGGATACTTTAAAATACGCAAGATAAGCGTGAGTGCTATGGATGGCGTTCTCGTAGGGAGACGGGAGCGGATCCATAGTGGTGTATTGATATGGTGAATATGTGGACTCGTGTGCGCCACCTCAAAAGAGTTACTTGCAGTCGTAGTTCAGGATAGCCACCGAGTCAAAGCTGGCTTGCTGCAGTCAAACTCCACCATCCCCTTTGTTGATAATGATGCATGTGTAGATAGATCTGATGTAAGTCTTGCTGGGTACATTTGTACTCACGTTTGCCTATTTTATGTTTTTGCAGAGAGACTTCAGTCTCACTAGTAGTTCCGCTTGGACTTCGACGTTTAGCTTGATACCTCAGCTACGATCTTGTGCCCTCGGCAGGATCTGATAGATAGTCAGGCTTTTCAGCCTTTTTCATTTATAGACGTCTGTACTCAGACATGATAGCTTCCGCTTGTGCTTTGATTTGTATGCTCTGAGTGTTGGGTTATGAGACCCATGTTTGTAATATCTCGCTCCTCGGAGCCTATTGAATAAACTACTTGAGTCGTAGAGTCATTTTGTGATGCCATGTTGTATTTGCACATATTGAGCATATTGTGTGTATGTTATTGTAATGCTTGGTATGTGTGGGATCTGACTATCTAGTTGTTTATCCTTAGTAGCCTCTCTTACCGAGAAATGTCTCCTAGTGTTTCCACTGAGCCATGGTAGCTTGCTACTGCTCCGGAACACTTAGGCTGGCCGGCATGTGTCCTTCTTCGTTCCTGTGTCTGTCCCTTCGGGGAAATGTCACGCGATGAATACCGGAGTCCTGTTAGCCCGCTACAGCCCGGTTCACCGGAGTCCTGCTAGCCCAGTGCTACAGCCTGGATTCACTCGCTGATGACCGACACGTTCGATGCTGGGTCATGGATGCCTGTCCCTGTAAGTCTGTGCCACTTTGGGTTTACGACTAGCCATGTCAGCCCGGGCTCCTTATCATATGGATGCTAGCGACACTGTCATATACGTGTGCCAAAAGGCGCAAACGGTCCCGGGCAAAGGTAAGGCGACACCCGTGGGAATACCGTGCGTGAGGCCGCAAAGTGATATGAGGTGTTACATGCTAGATCGATGTGGCATTGAGTCGGGGTCCTGACAGCGTTGGTATCAGAGCTTGACTACCTGTAGGATTACCAAGCCAAACTGGTCGAAGTTGAGTCTAGAAATTCTTTGGTTATATAAGGGAATTGATTGTGGGATGGAACGTAAGGCTCTTTTTACTCCTTATACCTCATGGCCTTCTGATCTGAGTCATCATCTTCTCTTCTATGGGGATTAAGAACTAGGTTATCTCTTCTTTCCATCAGGATCACGTGTTACTAATCCGTAGACTTATAGAATTGTTGGAATTAAGCCTCGTTTCAGATCCTATTACTTCCGTATGTTAATTGTTGATCTCGAGACCTTGATGTGTGGGCCCAGGCGCCTGCCTAATTAGTGTTAGGTTAGTTAGTGTTAATTAACTTAGTTAATTAGGTGAGCCACTGACATGCGGGCCCCGCCCGGCTAACTAAGTTAGTTAGGGCTAATCATATTTAGGTTAGTCACTGACCAGTGGGCCCAATCCAGTTAGTTAGGGCTAACTAACTTGGTTAGTTGACTGGGTCACTGACCAGTGGGTCCCACTGGTCAGGTTTGACCTGGTCGACGCCTTTGACCTGCTGACGTCACCCCGGCGTCATGCTGACGCAGTATATGCTTCTGGGATTTTAAATAAGTCAGAAATGATTTATTTATTTTCAGAATATGCCCTAAACTTCAATAAATCATAGAAATTCAACCGTAACTCCAAATTAAATAATTTATATATGAAAAATTATCAGAAAAATTCAAGGAATCCATCTGTACCATTTTCATGCATGTTAGAACAACTTATAACTGCTGTTTAGCACAAATTAATTAATGGCATTTGAATAATCACATATGGAGTTTGAATTTGAATCTTGTATTCAAACCAACTTCATTTAATCTGTTGCTAGTTGCATTAGCTCAAAACACATTCATATTGCCATGTCATAGCATGCATCATTTTGTGCATTGCATTGATTGTGTTCTTCTTTGTTGCCGGTATCTGTTCCCTCCCGGTAGACGATGTTCCGACGTTGTGATCGTTGACACTGATGAAGACTCAATGTTATCTTCAGAAGTGCCAGGCAAGCAAAACCCCCTTGTTCATTCTGATACAATCCCACTCTCTCGCTCCTGCTCTCTTTTACTGCATTAGGACAACAACGATTCATCTGTTACTTGCTGCGGTAGCTGAACCCCTTTATCCTTTGCATGACCTGTCATTCCACAGTAAATAGATGAAACCCACTAGCATGGGTAGGAGTTGTTTGAGCCCTGTTGTGCCTACTCATTCTTGCTTGTTTGTCATGCCTGCTACTGCTTAGAGTTGAGTCAGGTCTGATTCATCGGGGATGAATCAGAGGCGTGTGAACATGTCCTACTGTGTGTGAGCTAAGTGTGTGAACACGATTTGGTAAAGGTAGCGGTGAGAGGCCATGTAGGAGTACATGGTGGGTTGTCTCATTGCAGCCGTCCTCAGGAACTGAGTTCTGTGTTTGTGATCCATGATCAGTTACTACCACACATTGGGCTCCGGGCGCTCCAAGCTCTCTCGACTTATTAATCAACCTGATCTCTGTCCAGGAGTTGCAACTAGTTTCTGGTGTTTGTAGGTAGTGTTAGTAGTCTACCAAGTGGCACCCGGTACAGGTGGGCTTGGGACAGACTAGGCACAGTGGCCCGGTGTACCAAGTAGCACCCGGATGGTGGGCTTGGGAACCCTGCTCACATTGTTTGGGGCCGTGAGCGACACCCCGGCCGGATCTCCTTGCGGATGGAACCCGAATAGGCGATAAACCTGGACTAGAGACTTGTTCGGTTAGTCAGGTCGTGGCCGACTCCCTCGCCCGGCTTCCGCTTGAAGGTTGCCGAGGTACATGACGTGTACAGGGCGGTAAGTGGCGAGAGCGTGTGTGAAGAAGTACACCCCTGCAGGGTTAACATCATCTATTCGAATAGCCGGATTCCTCGGATATGGAAACTTGGACCCCTTGTACAGTTCATAGACAAGTGAAAGTGGATACTCTAAAATACGCAAGATAAGCGTGAGTGCTATGGATGGCGTTCTCGTAGGGAGACGGGAGCGGATCCATAGTGGTGTATTGATATGGTGAATATGTGGACTCGTGTGCGCCACTTCAAAAGAGTTACTTGCAGTTGTAGTTCAGGATAGCCACCGAGTCAAAGCTGGCTTGCTGCAGTCAAACCCTACCATCCCCTTTGTTGATAATGATGCATATGTAGATAGATCTGATGTAAGTCTTGCTGGGTACATTTGTACTCACGTTTGCCTATTTTATGTTTTTGCAGAGAGACTTCAGTCTCACTAGTAGTTCCGCTTGGACTTCGACGTTTAGCTTGATACCTCAGCTACGATCTTGTGCCCTCGGCAGGATCTGGTAGATAGTCAGGCTTCTCAGCCTTTTTCATTTATAGATGTCTGTACTCAGACATGATAGCTTCCGCTTGTGCTTTGACTTGTATGCTCTGATTGTTGGGTCGTGAGACCCATGTTTGTAATGTCTCGCTCCTCGGAGCCTAATGAATAATTACGTGAGTCGTAGAGACATGTTGTGATGCCATGTTGTATTTGCACATAACGAGCATATTGTGTGTATGTTATTGAAATGCTTGGTATGTGTGGGATCTGACCATCTAGTTGTTATCTTTAGTAGCCTCTCTTACCGGGAAATGTCTCCTAGTGTTTCCACTGAGCCATGGTAGCTTGCTACTGCTCCGGAACACTTAGGCTGGCCGGCATGTGTCCTTCTTCGTTCCTGTGTCTGTCCCTTCGGGGAAATGTCACGCTTTGAGTACCGGAGTCCTGTTAGCCGCTACAGCCCGGTTTACCGGAGTCCTGCTAGCCCAGTGCTACAGCCCGGACCCACTTGCTGATGACCGACACGTTCGAAGCTGGGTCATGGATGCATGTCCCTGTAAGTCTGTGCCACTTTGGGTTTACGACTAGTCATGTCAGCCCGGGCTCCTTATCATATGGATGCTAGCGACACTATCATATACGTGAGCCAAAAGGCGCAAACGGTCCCGGGCAAAGGTAAGGCGACACCCGTGGGGATACCGTGCGTGAGGCCGCAAAGTGATATGAGGTGTTACCGGCTAGATCGATGTGACATCGAGCCGGGGTCCTGACAACCACCACCAATCCGTGTCCATATACCACCACCGATCCATATCCATATACTACACCGCTACCACCACCGCTGCCATATACCACCACCATATATCCACCACCAATCCGAGTTCCTTGCATATTAGTTTTGTTTTCGAGATTCATCTAGTGTCCGATTCGTGTTTCCTTGCCGGAGTAGGTTTAGGAAAAAAAAGAGTCCGGAAACCACCCTCCGTTTAGGCCCAAAATTTTCCAAAAACGCACTTGACAAAAAAAATTCTGGCTATCCTATTTTTAGGTGTTTCTAAGTGTATTGAGACAGTCGCCGTTATAGTAAGTTTTTTTTGACCCGTTTCCAGTTTTTGGGTCCGGGCAGTCGAAAAAAAAATTCGTCGAAAAAATTCCGTGCCCATCCTGTGAGTTTGACCCGGGAAGAGTTTTGAGACACTCGCCATTATAGTGATTTTTCGCAAAAAAAAAGAGCAGCGCAAAAAAACAGCGCAAATAAAAAATAGCAAAATTTTTTTTCCAGAGTGTGCTTTTCCCTTGTTTACGTGCAGCGCCGTGATTTTGTTAGTGTTCTAGGCTCGCGTCTCTAGCACAGTCTAGCCTAGGACCAGCACAGTACCGTCGTTGAGCGTTTATTCAACTTTGCATCTCTAAATTGATTATTGCTGACCTTTTTTTTTGCTACCATATTATAAGCCTTCCCAGCTCCACATACATCTACGTCGTGCGTTTGACTCTCCCCGGTAATCGCTCTATCCAAGCTTTGAGAGTTTTGACTACAATGGTTGCCGATCACCGCCTGCTGCTGGGTAAGAACTGGTAAGAATTTGAGATTTGCTTGACGGATTTGTGACACCCACCACCACCTCTTGTTAGTAGTCTGTAGGATCATATTCTTGTGTGTTTCTATTGCTGCTAACCATGCCAGGATCACAAGCCGACGAGACTGACTGGGAGAACATGACGAATAAGGATTTGCATGATAAATTTCAGCAAATGATGAGTGGATAGGTGCAAGATGTGCTAAACAGATTTGAAGAGGCCATGGAGAAGATAGATGGCATGGAGAAGACGTTCGAAACAAAGCTCGATAACAATTTTAATGAATTGCTCGCGCGTCTTCCACCACCACCACCCGCTGCACCTAACGCACCTCTACAACAACAACGACGACGACTACCTCCACATCGCGAAACAGACCCCCGCCGAGCGAGCCGTGTCCCTCTTGCATTTGGCCGAACTGTTGGTATTGCTGTTGATACTTCTATGGCTCCTGCTGCTGATGCGGAGGAGGATGATTATGTGGGAGATTATGAGGATGAGGTTGATCAAAATCAGAACTACGTGCAACCACCTGCACCACAACCACCAGGTCATCCACATGCAAATATTCACAATGGTAGGGCTCTCCCTCAGGTACGAGATCATTACCATCTTCCTAAACTGAAATTGAATATTCCACCATTTGAGGGGAGATATGTTCCTGATATATATCTTACTTGGGAGTTAGAAACTGAACAACGATTTACATGTTTACAATATCCCGAGGAGAGACGGGTTGCCGCTGCTCTTTGTGCTTTCACTAGTTTTGCATGTGTATGGTGGTCTGAACATTGTAGATTATATCCTATTCCAACTACTTGGGCTGCTTTGAAAACTGCTATGCGTACTCGTTGGGTTCCACCATATTATCAACGTGAATTGCTTCAAAAATTGCAGTGCTTAAGACAAGGAAAAAATTCTGTAGAAGAATATTATCAGGAATTACAAACTGGCATGATTAGATGTGGTATTGTTGAGGAGAATGAAGCTATGCTTGCACGTTTTCTGGGTGGATTAAATAGAGAAATTCAGACCATTCTATACTATAAGGAGTATACTA
The DNA here is from genome assembly GCF_018294505.1 of Triticum aestivum. NCBI lineage: Eukaryota > Viridiplantae > Streptophyta > Magnoliopsida > Poales > Poaceae > Triticum > Triticum aestivum. The sequence continues at coordinate 337,380,717 of NC_057798.1, forward strand.
ATATCACTCGTTTATTCCATCTTGCTTGTAAAGCTGAACATGAAGTGCAGGATCGACAAGAATTGGCGTGAACTAACTTTTCTGCAGGCCGACCTTCATCATGGACACCGCATGCATCTTCTACTTCAACTGCACCAGCACCTCCATCAGGTGCCACCTCCAGCCGTGATACAAGAAAGCAGGCACAACCACCATTATTTGCCAAGAGCGAACCTGTCGGGCCTCCATAGAGTTCTTCTTCCATGGCATCAACAGGGCACACAAGCGATATTAGCAGCAGGGGCTGTGGGTGTAACAATTGTATTGATGTCCTCATCATCCTCCCCTTCTTGAAATGAAGTCTTCCTCGACGGAAGTTCATCTTCCTCACCCAAATAAGGCTTCAAATCTGCAATGTTAAAAGTGGGACTAACTCCAAAATCTGCAAGCAGCTCAAGTTTATATGCATTATCATTTATTTTCTCCAACACCTTAAAGGGACCATCAAGATGTGGCATTAGCTTTGATTTGCGCAAATCAGGAAATCTATCCTTACGCAAATGTAACCAAACAAGATCTCCATGTGCAAACACAACATGTTTTCTACCCTTATCTCCAACAAGTTTATATTTAGCATTCATACGCTCAATGTTTTCCTTAGTTAACTCATGCATTTTTAAAATCAATTCAGCACGTTGTTTAGCATCAAAATTAACCTTCTCCGAAGATGGAAGAGGCAACAAATAAATAGGTGCATGAGGTAGGAAACCATACACAACTTCAAAAGGGCACATCTTAGTAGTAGAATGCAATGAACGATTATAAGCAAATTCAATATGAGGCAAGCATTCCTCCCACATTTTCTTATTATTTTTCAAAACAACCCTAAGCATAGTGGACAATGTTCTATTGACTACTTCAGTTTGTCCATCAGTTTGGGGGTGACAAGTAGTACTAAAAAGCAGTTTAGTCCCCAACTTAGCCCATAAACATATCCAAAAGTGGCTAAGAAATTTAGTATCACAATCTGAAACAATAGTATTTGGCACACCATGCAAGTGAATAATTTCATGAAAGAACAAATCAGCAACATTAACAGCATCATCGCTTTTATGAGATGGTATAAAGTGTGCCATTTTCGAGAATCTATCCACGACAACAAATATGCTATCCCTCCCCTTCTTTGTTCGAGGTAAACCTAAAACAAAGTCCATAGATATATCCTCCCAAGGAACACTAGGTACAGGCAAAGGCATATATAAACCATGAGGATTGAGTCATGACTTAGCTTTTTGACATGTAGTGCAGCGAGCAATAAAACGCTCAACATCCCGTCTCATCTTTGGCTAAAAGAAATGTGTAGCAAGTACGTCCTCCATCTTCTTCATGCCAAAGTGTCCCATTAGTCCTCCTCCATGCGCCTCCTGCAACAACAAAAGACGAACGGAGCTAGCTGGAATGCATAGCTTGTTAGCACGGAACACAAATCCATCATTAACGACAAACTTGTTCCATGTTATTCCTTCTTCACAATTCTGCAATACATCTTTAAAATCAGCATCATGCACATATTCATCTTGGATGGTCTCCAAACCAAATATTTTGAAGTCAAGTTGTGAAAGCATAGTATAGCGACGAGACAATGCATCAGCAATAAAAATTTCTTTACCCTTCTTGTGTTTAATGACATAAGGGAAAGTCTCAATGAATTCAACCCATTTAGCATGTCTACGATTCAGTTTACCTTGACTTTTAATATGTTTCAAAGATTCATGATCAGAATGTATAACAAATTCTTTGGGCCATAAATAATGTTGCCATGTTTCTAAAGTCCGAACAGGAGCATATAATTCTTTATCATAGGTAGAATAATTCAGACTCGGCCCACTCAATTTTTCAGAAAAGTATGCAACGGGTTTTCCATCTTGTAATAACACACCTCCTAATCCAATTCCACTAGCATCACATTCAAGCTCAAAAGTCTTATTAAAATCAGGAAGTTGGAGTAAAGGAGCATGTGTCAACTTATCTTTCAAGACCATGAAGGCTTCTTCCTATGCGGTACCCCAAACAAAAGGCACATCCTTCTTTGTAAGCTCATTGAGAGGTGCAGCAATGGTGCTGAAATCTCTCACAAAATGCCTATAGAATCCAGCGAGGCCAAGAAAACTCCTCACTTGTGTGACCGTTTTGGGCTGCGGCCAACTCTCAATAGCTTCAATCTTGGCTTTGTCCACTTCAATTCCATGTGGAGTAACAACATAGCCAAGAAAAGATACTCAGTCGGTGCAAAAGGTGCACTTCCCAAGGTTACCAAACAAACGTGCATCACGTAGAGCAATAAAAACAGCACGTAAATGTTCCAAATGTTCTTCCAAAGATCTGCTATAAATCAATATGTCATCAAAGTAAACTACCACAAATCGTCCAATGAAAGCACGTAAAACTTTGTTCATTAATCTCATGAAAGTACTAGGTGCATTAGTTAACCCAAAAGGCATGACTAACCACTCATATAATCCAAACTTAGTTTTAAATGCTATTTTCCATTCATCTCCCAATTTCATACGAATTTGATGGTATCCACTATGCAAATCAACTTTGGAGAATATTGTAGAGCCACTCAATTCATCAAGCATATCATCTTGTCTAGGAATAGGATGACGATAATGAATAGTAATATTATTAATGCCTCTACAATCAACACACATACGTGATGTACCATCCTTTTTTGGCACTAGAATAATAGGAACAGCACAAGGACTAAGGGATTCGCGTATATAACCTTTGTCGAGCAACTCATGTACTTGACACATAATCTCCTCCATCTGCTCTCGATTGGTATGGTATGGTGCACGGTTGGGTAATGATGCACAGGGAATTAAGTCAATCTGATGCTCAATCCCTCGAATGGGAGGTAATCCCGGTGGCATGTCTTGTGGAAAGACGTCATTGAACTCTTGCAAAATGTTAGTGACAGCAGGAGGCAAAAAGGAAGGCACGTCCTCGAATGAAAATAATGCCTCTTTGCACACAAAAGCATAGCAAACAGATTTGCTGAAATCTAGCTCATCAATATCAGATTTAGTGGCAAGTAAACATGCACTTTTCAATTTAATTTCAGAAGCAACACTAGATGGTTTACTATTAGGCTTCATTTGTTGCTCAAATTCTTTTGCCACAATCTGATTTCACTCTTATTTTTCTCCTGTTTTGATTTATTAGCTCTATTAATATCATCTTTCAAAATGAAATCAGGAGTCATAGGAAGCAAAGTAATATTTTTATCCTTATGAACAAGAGTATACTGATTGTATCTACCATGGTGTACAGAATTTTTATCAAATTGCCATGGTCGACCAAGTAATAAGGAACATGCTTGCATAGGTACCACATCACAATCAACATAATCAGCATATGTAGAGATACTAAAATGCACACGAATAGTACGTGTTACCTTAACCTTGCCGTAAGGATGTGGATGTGGTCTTGTGGTGAGAGATAGCTTCTCCACCATCTCCATGCTTGCCAAGTTGTTGCAGCTCCCTCCGTCTATGATGACGCGCATAGAACGTTCCTTCACAACTCCCTTTGTATGGAACAAATTGTGCCTCTGATTTTGCTCAGCTTGTGTGACCTGCACACACGAAACATGTTGAGCAACTAAACATTCATACCTGTCAGCGTCTTCAGGAGCCATGTATTGCGTCTCATGATCAGAATCATCTCCACCATGTTCTTCACGTGTAATAAGAGCCAAAGTCTCCTCATCATAGTCACTAGCGGACTCATACCCACCATCCTTAGTAGCAATCATCACACGCTGAGATTTGCAATTTCTCGCATAATGACCTCTTCCCTTACAACGACGATAAATAATATCACTTGTGTGCCCTGTTGATGCCATGGAAGAAGAAGAACTCTGTGGAGGCCCGGCAGGTGTGCTCTTGGTAGATAATGGTGGTTGTGCCTGCTTTCCTGTATCACGGCTAGAGGTGGCACCTGATGGAGGTGCTGGTGCAGTTGAAGTAGAAGATGCATGTGGTGTCCAGGATGAAGGTCATCCTGCAGAAAAGTTAGTTCGTGCCAATGCTTGTCGATCCTGCACTTCACGTTCAGCTTTACAAGCAAGATGGAACAAACGAGTGATATTAGTATACTCTTTATACTCTAGAATGGTCTGAATCTCTCTATTTAATCCACCCATAAAACATGCAAGCATAGCTTCATTCTCCTCAACAATACCACATCTAATCATGCCAGTTTGTAATTCCTGATAATATTCTTCTACAAAAATTTTCCCTTGTCTTAAGCGCTGCATTTTTGAAGCAATTCACGTTGATAATATGGTGGAACCCAACGAGTACGCATAGCAGTTTTCAAAGCAGCCCAAGTAGTTGGAATAGGATATAATCTACAATGTTCAGACCACCATACACATGCAAACTAGTGAAAGCACAAACAGCAGCGGCAACCCGCCTCTCCTCAGGATATTGTAAACATGTAAATCGTTGTTTAGTTTCTAACTCCCAAGTAAGATATATATCAGGAACATATCTACCCTCAAATGGCGGAATCTTCAATTTCAGATTAGGAAGATGGTCATGATCTCGTACCTGAGGGAGAGCCCTACCATTGTGATTATTTGCATGTGTACGACCTGGTGGTTGTGGTGCAGGTGGTTGCACGTAGTTCTGATTTTGATGAACCTCATCCTCGTAATCTCCCACATAATCATCCTCCTCCGCATCAGCAGCAGGAGCCACAGAAGTATCAACAGGAGCACCAACAGTTTGGCCAAACGCAAGAGGGACACAGCTCGCTCGGTGGAGGGCTGTTTCGTGACGTGGAGGTAGTCGTTCTTGTTGTTGTTGTTGTTGTTGTAGAGGTGCGTTAAGTGCAGCGGTTGGTGGTGGTGGAAGACGCGCGAGCAATTCATTAAACTTGTTATCGAGCTTTGTTTGGAACGTCTTCTCCATGCCATCTATCTTCTCCATGGCCTCGTCAAATCTGTTTAGCACATCTTGCACCTGTCCACTCATCATTTGCTGAAATTTATCATGTAGCTGTTTGTTCGTCAGGTTCTCCCAATCAGTCTCATCGGCTTGTGATCCTACCATGGTTAGCAGCAAATAGAAACACACAAGAATATGATCCTACAGACTACTAAGAAGTGGTGGTGGTGTATCACAAACCCGTCAAGCAAATCTCAAATTCTTACCACTTCTTACCCAGCAGCAGGTGCTGATCGGCAACCGTTGTAGTCAAGACTCTCAAAGCTTGGACAGAGCGATTACCAGGGAGAGTCAAACGCACGACATAGATGTATGTGGAGCTGGGAAGGCTTATAATATGGTAGCAAAAAAGGGTCAGCAATAATCAATTCAGAGATGCAAAGTTGAATAAACGCTCAATGACGGTACTGTGCTGGTCCTAGGCTAGATTGTGCTAGAGACGCGAGCCTAGAACACTAACAAAATCACGACGCTGCACAGACACAAGGGAGAAGCACACTCTGAAAAAGAAGCACTCTTTTTTTTGCGCTCCTTTTTTCGAAAATCACTATAATGGCGAGTGTCTCAATACTCTTCCCAAGTCAAGATAACAGGATAGGCACGAAATTTTTTCGACCAATTTTTTTTCGACTACCCGGACCCAAAAACTGGAAACAGGTCAAAAAAAACTTTCTATAACGGCGACTGTCTCAATACGCGTAGAAACACCTAAAAATAGGATAGCCAGAATTTTTTTTGTCAAGTGCATTTTTGGAAAATTTTGGGCCTAAACGGAGGGTGGTTTCTGGACTCTTTTTTTCGAAACCTACTCAGGCATGGAAACACGAAACGGAAATTAGATGGATCTCGAAAACAAACCTAATATGCAAGGAACTCGGATTGGTGGTGGATATATGGTGGTGGTATATGGCAGCGGTGGTGGTAGGTGGCAGGGGGCAATGATGATGGTGCGGTAGCGGCATGACAACTTATGACCAGAACTCGAAACTCTAAAAGACTAGACGCTAAGACCAGCAACTAGACACGACGATGCAACCGCAAATTCAACAAAGCAAAACCCTAAAAATATTATGCAAAGGCTCAGATTGGTTAGGATATGATGAACTAACCCTAATTTTTTTGTGGCTTTTTCATGGACTGTAGGTATGAAGAACAGACTCGATCTAAACTACGAAAAAATGTAAAATCTCACCGAGTAACCTGGAAAGCTGATACCACTTGATAGAGGCAAAGGTGTCCTGTCTTTCGATGAGATGGTGGCTATCATTTTGGAGGAAGTCGACTTTCACGATCTGACTACGAATGTTTGAGGACGTCATGCCTTAGGAATCGCTAAACCAACTTCGAGAGGTTATTGACCATGTCGGAGCACGATCAAGAACAAGCAAGAAACTAAGATTGCAATGTGGATATTGCGAATATAAGAGGAAAGCTTTATTGATCAAGGTGGGGTTTTGTGACGCCTTTGTCTGGTCGTTGAACAAAAACGAAGTACGCGAAGTTGCAGCTATGGCGAACTTTAATCTAAACAAAACCCAAAACCCAAAGTCTAAACGATGTCATAAGGGCTGTATATATGGAGGAAGAGGGGGGAATTTCGTGGCCCTTGGTGGAGGGGTCCAAAATCAACCCCATCTCTTGTTTCCCCACTCATACGGACTATAAAAATAGCCTATACTTATGTATTTCGAAATTACATGGGCCTGGCCCAATAATAAGGTGACGCAGCACCTAGAATAGCCTCGGGACGAAATTTATGAAGTGGCATCTTGTATATTTTGTCCAAGGCTTCGTGCACCCATTATGGTGGCTTCAAAGTCCTGAAATCATCACTTGTAACTCTGTTCTTGTTCCCCTTGCGCATGCCATCATCTCCATGCTTGTTCTTGCTCCAATGTTCATCCTTCTCCAAGCTAGGCCCTTCATTTGTAAGCAAAATAAATGTATCCAATTTAGGCAGCATCATATTCTCATGAACATTAGAATCATTACAAAGAAACGAAAGTACCTGGTAATTTAGTTGGCGTGCACGAGCTCTAGTAATTGGTCTAGTATGTATAGCAGCAGGGGCTGTGGGTGTAACAATGGTATTGATGTCCTCATCACACGTACATGGCCATTGTCGATTAGTTGTTGTACTTGCCGTTGAATCTCCTTGGTATCTTCGGGATTGACACGTATGGAGCTTTGTTTGGAAGTGGCGCTCCGGGGATGAGGTTGATTCGATGCTCAATGCCTCATAGAGGAGGTAGACCCGGAGGTAGCTCATCGGGGAAAACATCTTGAAATTCCTGAAAAAAGAGATTGAAACACCAAAGGTAGCTTGTGAAGGGTGTTAGTTTTTGTTTCTCCATCCTTGCACACAATGACAAAGTGCATCACACTCGATGGGTTCTCACACACTTCCCTCATCTTACTTTTTGTGGAAAATAGTATGAGGTTTTTCTCTCTAGGCGAAGAGGCGCTCAAGTTTGGTTTGTGGCTCTCACTCACTTTTTGGTGGATCTCTTTTTCACTCTTATCTCTATGGTGGGTGGCTTGCTTGTCGGCTATCACTTGACTAGGAGACATAGGTCGTAGCACATATCCCTTTCCTTTCATCTTGAAGCTATAGTGATATGTACGCCCATTGTGGATGACACCATGGTCGAATTGCCATGGCCGACCCAGAAGGAGGTGGCAAACGGTCATTGGGACCAAATCACACTCCAAAGTGTCCTCATATGCACCAATTTTGAAGGAGACTTGGACTGTATGCTCAACTCGTATAGTGCCGGAGTCACTTAGCCATTGAACCTTGTAGGGGTGCCGGTGCTTCCTCTTGACCAATTGAAGCTCGCAGCATAGTTCTTCACTTGCCAAGTTGTGGCAACTACCTCCGTCGATGATGACCTAGACGGACCTTCCATTGATGCCGACCTTTGTGTGGAAGATGTGGCATCGTTGGTCTTCTTCTTGTTGATGTTGAAGAGTTAAGACCTTGGAGACAACGAGAGCGGGGCTCGAATCCTCATCACAAAAGACTTGGTCATCTTCATCTTCATTCACTCTCCTATGCATGGCCACTTGCTCAATAGCTTCCATTTCATCTTCACTCATTGAGTCGTAGGTGCCATCGTCATTGAGGATCATGGTGCACTTATTTTTGCATTCATAGGACTTGTGGCCTCGACCGCTGCAAGTGAAACATTTGAAGGAACTTGTCTTGACGGTGTCATCGGTCAGAGTAGATGAAGAAGCACGCGGCTTGAAGTTGCTTGTAGTAGGTGGAAGACGACTTGAACTTGATGAATGTTTCTTGTAACTTGACTTGTCGTCGTTGCTTGGAGAAGGCTTGGTTGATGTCGAAGTTGGAGTAGTTGTTGAAGCTTGGTTATTGGAGAAGCCGTAGGTCTTGGATGAGTACTTGGCGTACTTGAAGTCATCTTGCACTTGATGTTCCGCCTTTGTAGCTTGATGCACGAGCTCAATGAGGTTGGAGTAGGGTTGGAAGTCGGTGATCTTCTTGATGGAATGGTTGAGTCCATTCAAGAATCGTGCCATTGTTTGCTCATCATCCTCCGTGACATTGGCTCTAATCATGGCAATCTCCATTTCCTTGTAGTATTCTTCAACATTTTTTGTTCCTTGCTTGAGGAGTTGTAGCTTCTTTAAGAGATCACAGTTGTAGTAGGCTGGTACAAAACATGACGCATGACATCCTTCATTTGAGCCCAAGTGGTGATTGGAGGTTCACCTCTTGCTTGTCGGCGCTCAAGCACTTGTTCCCACCATATGAGCACATAGTCTTGGAACTCAAGTGATGCCATAGCGATCTTCTTCTCTTCCTCATAGTTGTGCAAACGAAAGATTTTGTCGACCTTCAATGCCCATGAGAGGTATTCTTCGGGATCATTGCTTCCATTGAACTTGGGCATTGTGAATTTGAGCTTGCCATAGCGTTGCTCTTCATTGTGTTGTTGGCGATGGTGATGATGACCCCTTGACGTGGAGGGTAATCATCCTCATGTTTCTCTTGTCATGGAGGAAGTTCATGATCAACTTGCACTTGTTGACCTTGAGGTTGAGGTGGAGCTTGACGAGCATGTTGAGGAGCTTGAGGGGCTTGACGTTGCATGCGCGGTTGATAGTTCCTCTCTTGGATTTCTTCTTGAAGGGCTTCCTCTTGATTGCGCCGTCCACGATTGCCGGTGGTGATGGATCGACTTGATTCTTGAAGGGCACGTTGCACCTCAAGAGCTTTCGCTTCACGTAGTTGTTGTTGAAGACGTTGAGCCTCGGCATCTTGTTGCTCTTGGTGTAGACGCGCTCGTTCTTATTCTTCTTGGTGACAAAGATGTTGTCGTTCTGGATCTTGGGCAAAAGCGACTTGATTTGGTTGAGGACGAGGGACTTTCTCATGGGCTTGCTCTTGTGAATGCTTGACGTGTAGCGGGTTTCGAGATGCATGACGGTCTTGACACGCAGCTCGTCGAAGAGTGTTCGATGACGGTGTACTTGAGCCATAGAAGGATTCGTCGGAGTGTCGACTTGAGTGGCTCCATCTTGAGTATGACGATGTAGAAGGAGGCTGGTTCACCAACAAGGCGCGGATCTTCTCCATTCTTGCATCGTTCTCTTGCTTGTGCGCGTCGAGCTTGTTGTCGAAGTAGTCTCGTGTACGTTGCTCGGAGAGTCGCGAGTCGGTGGCGAGGTTGTCGATGGGGTCGTTCATTGCTTGTTGCTCTTGATGTAATGCTCATTGTGCACCAAAGAGGTGGCTCTTGGTGACGTATGATGACATGTCATCGTCTTGCTCGATGAAGAGTGGGTTGGTATAAGTACTTGGCCTATCCATCATTCCAAGCAACATGTGAGTGGTAGAAGGAGAAGCACTTATACCCATGTACCTTTGACCGATATTGATGATGAATCAAGTTCACTCAAATGCGGACAATGAAATAGCACTATTGGTACCAATTCTTGTCGGTTCTCACACCTACACAAGTAAAAGCTTATGGTGGATCTTGGTTAGGATGGTAGCATAAAATTTGATGCAATAGTAAGTGAGCTTCAATAATGTTGGAAATGATTCACAAATTTGCAAATGCAACAAGTAGACCAAGCAAATAGTGGAACACGGGAACACACACGCAAATAGATAGATGGGATTGTGCAAACCAAAAGTGAGCCAAAATGTGGAACCCACGAAAATGCTCTTGTTGCACAATACTAGAGAGACGCTAGCACGATTGCACAATAGGCGGATACGGAACTTGTGCACAACCTACTAGGCAAAAATGTAAAAATCTCTATCCCAAGTATGCTATATGTATGGTATTCCGGTGCTATGATCTAAGATGATCTTATATGACAATCTTAATGTAGTATGATGCTATGGTTCTTCCTCATAAGCTCTTTGCTTATCTTTCCTCTTTGCTTAAAAGCTTGGGTGGCTCTTTCACTTTTGAGCTCTTTTCTCATGCAAAACTTCACGAACCAAGATAGCAATTGTGTATGCGATGACAACTTTGTGACACACAAGTTGATGCCAAGATATGCACCACGATGGTATGATATGTATGATATGGAGTATGATCACTAATGTGCGCAAGTTACGTTGCCGGCAATACTCAATGGCTAGTCTCGATGGGTAAGCTACGCAAAAGTAAGGCCATGTGGGGTATCAATGCAATTGCAAGGTATGACAAAGATGTCGTTGAAGTTACCGTCCATGGCGATGATGAGACCCTTGTGAAGATGAGCCATGGTGATGATGAAGTCGAACCATACCTAAATAGCCGAAACACAATAGGACACGTGGGCCACAACTCAAAATCTCAAGGACCAAAATGTTTCAAAATCGTCATCGGAGGTATTGGGGAGGATGGTGGTGTATGTGGGTTTGGAAGATGTGGTGGAAGGTGGGGTTGTGGTGGTGGTCGAACTGAAAAAATCAATTTCGTCAGAGTTTCACGGACGTCCGGTTTTTACGGTTGTCCAGTCGTCGGACGTCCGGCAGGGTCCGCTCGTCCGGTGCCTGGGCGAAATTCGGGCACGGGATGAACTGCGCGATTTCGGGGTGGATGAAGATGGTGAGGTCGAAATCGAGCGGATTGGTGGATGGAAAAGGGTGGGGAGGGTGGGGAAAGCTAGATCCGCACGTAGCAACTCAAATCCATGAACCAAATCCAACAAAATCTCAACTCACTAACAAATCACAAAAAAATTTGGGGGCTATTTTTGGTGGGGATTTTCGGATTTAGGACGAAATCAACAAAATCAAGCTAGAAAAAGAGGGGTAGGGGCTCCACAAATGTGATCAACGTGGCTCATGATACCAAGATGATGCGGGGCGGAACCCTAGGTGGACGATCTTTCACGTTTGGAGTGGATCCTACGGGGAATCACGAAGAACACGCGGAAGCACAAAGGGGAATCACGAAACCGACAAGGAATCAATCACACAAGTGCTAGCTCACCGAAAACAAAGAGTAACACCTGATCCATAATCAACAAAGGTAAGGATACAAAGGAACCGTTCTTCTCCGTACGGAGGTCTTGATGGTCTTCCCTAGAAAGGGGTCTTGAATCCGCTTGGTGGATCTTCTCCGAAGAGGTCGTCAACTCCGAGGAGAAGTATCCAAGTGGATAAGCAAGGGTCTCACACAAATATGAGATAAACCAATGCTAACCCTAACTAGGAGGTGGGGGAGGTCTATTTATAGTCTTAGTGCAAAAGGGGGCGAAGTGAAGGGGTACATGGGCTTCTGCCCGAAAGTGTGCGCAGACAGGTAGCGGACGTCCGCTGGGGACCGGTCGTACGGTGGCTGACAGGGGTCCGGACGTCCGGTGTCGTCGGACATCCGCTAGATGCGTTCTGTGAAGGAGGCGCCGGTCGTCCGGTATCTTCATACTTCCATTAATATCCATTCTGTTGGGGGGTGTCGGATGTCCGGTGACTTCGGTCGTCCGCTCGCTAGAGAGTGTGGCCGGTCGTCCGGTCCGGGCCGGACGTCCGCTCAATGGGGCCTGCGTTGGCTGGGACTTGGCAGCTGGGGCTTCACGCGCTGGACATCCGGTCCCAACCGGTCGTCTGGTGGCTGGAGTTTTCTCCGGTAGATCTTCTTCTTGACCTTCGCGGTTGGTAGCCTTGCTGTCTTGTCCGATGGATGTAGATGTACCATGGCTTTCCTCTAGGTACCTGATCACACACAGAGTGTCCATATGAGGTAGTAGCCAAGTCTCGTGAGTAGAGAGAGGAAGTTCGGAAAGGAGCGAGTTCACCTTATCTTCGATAGCCTTTGCTCTAGCTCTTGTCATGGGTCCGAGTGGTGTTGAGGGAGATGTAGATAAGTCCATGGGGATGAGCGAGGGATGCTCCACATCACTCCCCTTCTTTGTTCGAAGTAAAACTAAAACAAAGTCCATAGATATATCCTCCCAAGGAACACTAGGTACAGGCAAAGGCATATATAAACCATGAGGATTGAGTCGTGACTTAGCTTTTTGACATGTAGTGCAGCGAGCAACAAGCTCAACATCCTGTCTCATCTTTGGCCAAAAGAAATGTGTAGCAAGTACATCCTCCGTCTTCTTCACGCCAAAGTGTCCCATTAATCCTCCTCCATGTACCTCCTGCAACAACAAAAGACGAACAGAGCTAGAAGGAATGCATAGCTTGTTAGCACGGAACACAAAGCCATCATTAATAATGAACCTGTTCCGTGTTCCTCCTTCTTTACAATTCTGCATTACATCTTTAAAATCAGCATCATGCACATATTGATCTTTTATGGTCTCCAAACCAAATATTTTGAAGTCAAGTTGTGAAAGCATAGTATAGCGACGAAACAAAGCATCAGCAATAACATTTTCTTTACCCTTTTTATGTTTAATGACATAAGGGAAAGTCTCAATGAATTCAACCCATTTAGCATGTCTACGATTCAGTTTAGCTTGACTTTTAATATGTTTCAAAGATTCATGATCAGAATATATAACAAATTTTTTGGGCCATAAATTATGTTGCCATGTTTCTAAAGTCTGAACAAGAGCATATAATTCTTTATCATAAGTAGAATAGTTCAGACTAGGCCCACTCAATTTTTCAGAAAAGTATGCAATAGGTTTTCCATCTTGTAATAACACACCTCCTAATCCAATTCCACTAGCATCACATTCAAGCTCAAAAGTCTTATTAAATTCAGGAAGTTGGAGTAAAGGAGCATGTGTCAACTTATCTTTCAATACCGTGAAGGCTTCTTCCTGTGTGGCACCCCAAACAAAAGGCACATCCTTCTTTGTAAGCTCATTGAGAGGTGCAGCAATGGTGCTAAAATCTCTCACAAAACGCCTATAGAAACCAGCGAGTCCAAGAAAACTCCACACTTGTGTGACCGTTTTGGGCTGCGACCAACTCTCAATAGCTTCAATCTTGGCTTTATCAACTTCAATTCCCTAAGATACGCGGCGGTGCAAAAGATGCACTTCCCAAGGTTACCAAACGAACATGCATCACGTAAAGCAATAAAAACAGCACGTAAATGTTCCAAATGTTCTTCCAAAGATTTGCTATGAATCAGTATATCATCAAAATAGACTACCACAAATCGTCCAATGAAAGCATGTAAAACTTCGTTCATTAGTCTCATGAAATACTAGGTGCATTAGTTAACCCAAAAGGCATGACTAACCACTTGTCGGGGAAAGCTGATCCACAAACACCTATGGGGCCGGCAGA